>NC_134398.1:98125478-98367334 GCF_050003625.1 Haematobia irritans
ATAATAATAATAATAATAATAATAATAATAATAATAATATAATAATAATAATAATAATAATAATAATAATAATAATAATAATAATAATAATAATAATAATAATAATAATAATAATAATAATAATAATAATAATAATAATAATAATAATAATAATAATAATAATAATAATAATAATAATAATAATAATAATAATAATAATAATAATAATAATAATAATAATAATAATAATAATAATAATAATAATAATAATAATAATAATAATAATAATAATAATAATAATAATAATAATAATAATAATAATAATAATAATAATAATAATAATAATAATAATAATAATAATAATAATAATAATAATAATAATAATAATAATAATAATAATAATAATAATAATAATAATAATAAAATAATAATAATAATAATAATAATAATAATAATAATAATAATAATAATAATAATAATAATAATAATAATAATAATAATAATAATAATAATAATAATAATAATAATAATAATAATAATAATAATAATAATAATAATAATAATAATAATAATAATAATAATAATAATAATAATAATAATAATAATAATAATAATAATAATAATAATAATAATAATAATAATAATAATAATAATAATAATAATAATAATAATAATAATAAATAATAATAATAATAATAATAATAATAATAATAATAATAATAATAATAATAATAATAATAATAATAATAATAATAATAATAATAATAATAATAATAATAATAATAATAATAATAATAATAATAATAATAATAATAATAATAATAATAATAATAATAATAATAATAATAATAATAATAATAATAAATAATAATAATAATAATAATAATAATAATAATAATAATAATAATAATAATAATAATAATAATAATAATAATAATAATAATAATAATAATAATAATAATAATAATAATAATAATAATAATAATAATAATAATAATAATAATAATAATAATAATAATAATAATAATAATAATAATAATAATAATAATAATAATAATAATAATAATAATAATAATAATAATAATAATAATAATAATAATAATAATAATAATAATAATAATAATAATAATAATAATAATAATAATAATAATAATAATAATAATAATAATAATAATAATAATAATAATAATAATAATAATAATAATAATAATAATAATAATAATAATAATAATATAATAATAATAATAATAATAATAATAATAATAATAATAATATAATAATAATAATAATAATAATAATAATAATAATAATAAATAATAATAATAATAATAATAATAATAATAATAATAATAATAATAATAATAATAATAATAATAATAATAATAATAATAATAATAATAATAATAATAATAATAATAATAATAATAATAATAATAATAATAATAATAATAATAATAATAATAATAATAATAATAATAATAATAATAATAATAAAATAATAATAATAATAATAATAATAATAATAATAATAATAATAATAATAATAATAATAATAATAATAATAATAATAATAATAATAATAATAATAATAATAATAATAATAATAATAATAATAATAATAATAATAATAATAATAATAATAATAATAATAATAATAATAATAATAATAATAATAATAATAATAATATATAATAATAATAATAATAATAATAATAAATAATAATAATAATAATAATAAATAATTAATAATAATATAATAATAATAATAATAATAATAATAATAATAATAATAATAATAATAATAATAATAATAATATAATAATAATAATATAATAATAATAATAATAATAATAATAATAATAATAATAATAATAATAATAATAATAATAATAATAATAATAATAATAATAATAATTAAAATTAATAATAATAATAATAATAATAATAATAATAATAATAATAATAATAATAATAATAATAATAATAATAATATAATAATAATAATAATAATAATAATAATAATAATAATAATAATAATAATAATAATAATAATAATAATAATAATAATAATAATAATAATAATATAATAATAATAATAATAATAATATAATAATAATAATAATAATAATAATAATAATAATAATAATAATAATAATAATAATAATAATAATAATAATAATAATAATAATAATAATAATAATAATAATAATAAATAATAATAATATATAATAATAATAATAATAATAATAATAATAATAATAATAATAATAATAATAATAATAATAATAATAATAATAATAATAATAATAATAATAATAATAATAATAATAATAATAATAATAATAATAATAATAATAATAATAATAATAATAATAATAATAATAATAATAATAATAATAATAATAATAATAATAATAATAATAATAATAATAATAATAATAATAATAATAATAATAATAATAATAATAATAATAATAATAATAATAATAATAATATAATAATAATAATAATAATAATAATAATAATAATAATAATAATAATAATAATAATAATAATAATAATAATAATAATAATAATAATAATAATATAATAATAATAATATAATAATAATAATAATAATAATAATAATAATAATAATAATAATAAATAATATAATAATAATAATAATAATAATAATAATAATAATAATAATAATAATAATAATAATAATAATAATAATAATAATAATAATAATAATAATAATAATAATAATAATAATAATAATAATAATAATAATAATAATAATAATAATAATAATAATAATAATAATAATAATAATATAATAATAATAATAATAATAATAATAATAATAATAATAATAATAATAATAATAATAATAATAATAATAATAATAATAATAATAATAATAATAATAATAATAATAATAATAATAATAATAATAATAATAATAATAATAATAATAATAATAATAATAATAATAATAATAATAATAATAATAATAATAATAATAATAATAATAATAATATAATAATAATAATAATAATAATAATAATAATAATAATAATAATAATAATAATAATAATAATAATAATAATAATAATAAATAATAATAATAATAATAATAATAATAATAATAATAATAATAATAATAATAATAATAATAATAATAATAATAATAATAATAATAATAATAATAATAATAATAATAATAATAATAATAATAATAATAATAATAATAATAATAATAATAATAATAATAATAATAAATAATAATAATAATAATAATAATAATAATAATAATAATAATAATAATAATAATAATAATAATAATAATAATAATAATAATAATAATAATAATAATAATAATAATAATAATAATAATAATAATAATAATAATAATAATAATAATAATAATTAATAATAATAATAATATAATAATAATAATAATAATAATAATAATAATAATAATAAATAATAATAATAATAATAATAATAATAATAATAATAATAATAATAATAATAATAATAATAATAATAATAATAATAATAATAATAATAATTATAATAATAATAATATAATAATAATAATAATAATAATAATAATAATAATAATAATAATAATAATAATAATAATAATAATAATAATAATAATAATAATAATAATAATAATAATAATAATAATAATAATAATAATAATAATAATAATAATAATAATAATAATAATAATAATAATAATAATAATAATAATAATAATAATAATAATAATAATAATAATAATAATAATAATAATAATAATAATAATAATAATAATAATAATAATAATAATAATAATAATAATAATAATAATATAATAATAATAATAATAATAATAATAATATATAATAATAATAATAATAATAATAATAATAATAATAATATAATAATAATAATAATAATAATAATAATAATAATAATAATAATAATAATAATAATTAATAATAATAATAATAATAATAATAATAATAATAATAATAATAATAATAATAATAATAATAATAATAATAATAATAATAATAATAATAATAATAATAATAATAATAATAATAATAATAATAAATAATAATAATAATAATAATAATAATAATAATAATAATAATAATAATAATAATAATAATAATAATAATAATAAAATAATAATAATAATAATAATAATAATAATAATAATAATAATAATAATAATAATAATAATAATAATATAATAATAATAATAATAATAATAATAATAATAATATAATAATAATAATAATAATAATAATAATAATAATAATAATAATAATAATAATAATAATAATAATAATAATAATAATATATAATAATAATAATAATAATAATATAATAATAATAATAATAATAATAATAATAATAATAATAATAATAATAATAATAATAATAATAATAATAATAATAATAATATAATAATAATAATAATAATAATAATAATAATAATAATAATAATAATAATAATAATAATAATAATAATAATAATATAATAATAATAATAATAATAATAATAATAATAATAATAATAATAATAATAATAATAATATAATAATAATAATAACAATAATAATAATAATAATAATAATAATAATAATAATAATAATAATAATAATAATAATAATAATAATAATAATAATAATAATAATAATAATAATAATAATAATAATAATAATAATAATAATAATAATAATAATAATAATAATAATAATAATAATAATAATAATAATAATAATAATAATAATAATAATAATAATAATAATAATAATAATAATAATAATAATAATAATAATAATAATAATAATAATAATAATAATAATAATAATAATAATATAATAATAATAATAATAATAATAATAATAATAATAATAATAATAATAATAATAATAATAATATAATAATAATAATAATAATAATAATAATAATAATAATAATAATAATAATAATAATAATAATAATAATAATAATAATAATAATATAATAATAATAATAATATAATAATAATAATAATAATAATAATAATAATAATAATAATAATAATAATAATAATAATAATAATAATAATAATAATAATAATAATAATAATAATAAATAATAATAATAATAATAATAATAATAATAATAATAATAATAATAATAATAATAATAATAATAATAATAATAATAATAATAATAATAATAATAATAATAATAATAATAATAATAATAATAATAATAATAATAATAATAATAATAATAATAATAATAATAATAATAATAATAATATAATAATAATAATAATAATAATAATAATAATAATAATAATAATAATAATAATAATAATAATAATAATAATAATAATAAATAATAATAATAATAATAATAATAATAATAATAATAATAATAATAATAATAATAATAATAATAATAATAATAATAATAATAATAATAATAATAATAATAATAATAATAATAATAATAATAATAATAATAATAATAATAATAATAATAATAATAATAATAATAATAATAATAATAATAATAATAATAATAATAATAATAATAATAATAATAATAATAATAATAATAATAATAATAATAATAATAATAATAATAATAAATAATAATAATAATAATAATAATAATAATAATAATAATAATAATAATAATAATAATAATAATAATAATAATAATAATAATAATAATAATAATAATAATAATAATAATAATAATAATAATAATAATAATAATAATAATAATAATAATAATAATAATAATAATAATAATAATAATAATAATAATAATAATAATAATAATAATAATAATAATAATAATAA
Source organism: Haematobia irritans (assembly GCF_050003625.1). Taxonomy (NCBI): domain Eukaryota; kingdom Metazoa; phylum Arthropoda; class Insecta; order Diptera; family Muscidae; genus Haematobia; species Haematobia irritans. Next base: position 98,131,310 of record NC_134398.1, read on the forward strand.
TAATAGTAATATATATAATAATAATAATAATAATAATAATAATAATAATAATAATAATAATAATAATAATAATTAATAATAATAATAATAATAATAATAATAATAATAATAATAATAATAATAATAATAATAATAATAATAATAATAATAATAATAATAATAATAATAATAATAATAATAATAATAATAATAATAATAATAATAATAATAATAATAATAATAATAATAATAATAATAATAATAATAATAATAATAATAATAATAATAATAATAATAATAATAATAATAATAATAATAATAATAATAATAATAATAATAATAATAATAATAATAATAATAATAATAATATAATAATAATAATAATAATAATAATAATAATAATAATAATAATAATAATAATAATAATAATAATAATAATAATAATAATAATAATAATAATAATAATAATAATAATAATAATAATAATAATAATAATAATAATAATAATAATAATAATAATAATAATAATAATAATAATAATAATAATAATAATAATAATAATAATAATAATAATAATAATAATAATAATAATAATAATAATAATAATAATAATAATAATAATAAATATAATAATAATAATAATAATAATAATAATAATAATAATAATAATAATAATAATAATAATAATAATAATAATAATAATAATAATAATAATAATAATAATAATAATAATAATAATAATAATAATAATAATAATAATAATAATAATAATAATAATAATAATAATAATAATAATAATAATAATAATAATAATAATAATAATAATAATAATAATAATAATAATATATAATAATAATAATAATAATAATAATAATAATAATAATAATAATAATAATAATAATAATAATAATAATAATAATAATAATAATAATAATAATATTAATAATAATAATAAATATAATAATAATAATAATAATAATAATAATAATAATAATAATAATAATAATAATAATAATAATAATAATAATAATACATATGTTAATAGCAAACAATCTTTTATAGTTTTTCAGGATAAGTTTTCTAAACATTTGACATGTTTTCCACTAACTGATAGGAACAACAGGAATTTAATTGAATTTATTCGACAACTTTTGGCAATTAAAGGTAGAGAGAGGAAATTTATTTTTGATACCGAGTTTAACACGGCCTCGATTAGAGAATTTTTAAATGCGGAAAATATCCAATATCACGCTACGAACCCGAATAGCTATACGAGTAACTCTGACGTCGAAAGATTGAATAACACTATCATGGAGAAGATAAGGACTCTTAATATTCAGGAAAAATTGCCCAGAATAAGTCAGATGAAAAGGGCGATAATGTTTTACAACAATACATTCCACAATTCTATAAAATGTACCCCATTTGATGTTCAAAATAGCAAAGTTGATCATAATGTTATACATGAAAGGCTAAAGAACAAAGGAGTTGAGCATTGAGAAAGCAAACAAAAAAGAGAAACGTATATTGAGAATAGAGAAATTGGGTTTATAAAAAACTACAAGAGTGTAAGGCACAAGGAACAGCCTAAATTTCGAAAGCATAATTTCTCCAACATCCATGTAGCTAAAAGAAAGATGAAGTTCGAATTATAGCTATAATTTTTAGACTATTTGTGAACACCATTATAATTAAAATGAATTATATTTTTTGTTGTTGTTGCATATATGAATTTTTTTTTTATTGTTGCATATACTAAATTCTTGATAATTTTGCATATGATAAATTTTTGATTATTGTTGCATATATTACATTTTGATTATTGTCTAGTTCATATTATGTTTTTTGTTGAATATTATTAAATAAATATTTAATAAAAAACAACTGTACTAAGTAAATCGAAAAAAATGTTATAATAACAAAAATTTTACTATAATAATATTATTACTTCGTTTTGAGATTTTGCAAGACTGCCATAAAAAATTATTAAAGAATCCAGGGGTATTCTTTGTCATAGAGGGGAGGAGTTACGTACCCACCTAATATATGTACATAATAATAAGTATTACAATCAAATTGCTGCCGCTCTCTAGCCAATCGTTCTGTCAACACTGTTGACAGTTTTGCATTGTAAGAAACACAATTCCTCTTGCACATATCATACATACAGTTAGTCTTAAGGTCAGCGTTTAATAAACATCGAAAAACTTGAAAACTCGTTTTGTTAATTTCTCTTAATGGAGAGCTGAGGGCCTAAAATTCCTTCTACATAACTCGCGCACATTCACGAGATTTGCTTCAGATTTTGTTCACGATTCACGTGATTCACGAGTGTCACGACAAGTTCGTGTCACAAGCACACCTCTAATTGGAAGACATCATAGAAATATTTATTTGTGAGATTTCTGCCGAAATGTAGTAAAGAGTAAGCCGAAATTTGACTAAGCGAATGGACCCTTTAAGGCATAGTCGTAGTCAACATTTGCATGAATTTATCGTCAAACATGATATGTATGGACCGTACTGTCGATTCAAATAAAGACTTCACTCATCTTTCAATTTACTTTTTTTTTAATTTTCCTATAGCACTTCAAAATCGCCGTTTATACCAAGAACTCATCAAGTTTTCAATATTCAATTGAATTATCATTAAAAAAATAAATTTATAATCAACTTAAGAGGGGGCAGCAGCCGATCTTTTCCAACCCATGTCCTTGTATACTCGTATACATAGGTTGGTAGAATACGCGTAGGATCATTGTTCAAACATTATCCTTTATAAATCCTTTAATATTTGAACTGGGCTGACATCGCCATCTAAAAATATATCAGATCTCCCAATTTGTTCATGGGTTCCCGAGTAAAACTTGAGGAAATTGAACAAAACTGAGAAACGGTAATATCTTATTATATCCTAGCTTTATATATAATCTGATATCATGTTAGATTTCGGCAGGCACGATATTATATGGCATCATTTTGGGATCTAATCATATCTCCAAATCTTTATACGTTTCACCAATGTAAATGTCTCTTACAGTTATACTTTTTAATTTCTACTCTGGCATCTGGCACTCAGATATATTTTTTGCTTCTTTATTTGCAGATTCGTTCCGTGTGTGCTTCCATCTCGATGGCCATTTTAAGCTTTTTGGTATTTGCTATGCTCAAGTTGTTTCCAATTTTGATGCATTCTTTTGGGGTATCAATCACCATGTGGTTCTGTGCTGTTATATGTGCTTCCAGTTTTCTATATTTATTTGTATTTCTAAAGGAAACAAAAGGAAAATCGATGGACTCCGATTGAACACAATATAGTTCATCTCGCAAATTAGTGTCACTTTACTAATGTAAACATAGTCCTTTAAAAAATGTTAAAATATATTCCCCCATGTTCCGATATTCGAAATCGCAAGAATTTATTATTCTTATAACGAAAAAATCGAGATACTCTCAGACTCCATTTCAATCGTAATTTGAACGTCTCATTAAAGAGAATTATATTTTTTCTTATTTTATTTACACTTTTGTCCGTTACTAAAATACATAAATTAAATCTTTACTTAACGTTTGCTTTTATAGAAAATCCATACTTAAATTTTTAGTCATAGAAAATATTTATATGTGCAAAATTATATTTTAGCTATATGTCAAAATAAAATTAAGATAGTTTGATTAACTAATACGATATAGTATTGCCCTTGTTTATTAGAACTTGCTGTAATCGGTGAGGCATAGAACATACCAAGTTTTTCAGAGTTGCCATATCGATTTTTTCCCATTCCGCCGCAATTGCAGACTTCAGTTCATTGGGTGTTGTATATTGCTTAGAATCCGCAAATACCTTTGCCTTACCTTATAATATGCCACAGAGATCTTCTATAGGATTTAGATCGGGGCTTAGCGCTGGCCAGTCCAGTAAAGGTATATCACGAGACTTAAAAAAGTTTTTTGTGAGGCATGGAACATGGATGGGAGCATTATCTTGTTGGAAAGTCCAAACTTCACCATATAACTCATCTGCAAAATCTATTAAATTGTTCTCCAATAAACCGACATATATCTCTGCGTTCATTTCAGTGGGGAAAAACATATTTATTTTAGATTATCCTCGTACTCCAAAAGCTGACTATACCATAAGAGATCTACCCCCGTGGGTGCGTTTATAGCAAGTTTGACGAGGGTACCGAGAATGTCGCCAATAATTGTGATGGCCATCAGGACCATCCAAATTGAATTTCCTTTCGTCGCTAAATATAACCGTTTCGAACTCTTCGTCCCAAAATTTTTACTTTTCTGCAAAAGAAATACGAGCATTTTCATGGTGTTGTGTTAACTGCGGTTTAGGAATTTTATTTTCGTATTTTAGTCCCATATCGTACTTGACAATTTGCTGTATTCATTGTCTAGTCACATTCGAGAATTAAAAAATTGCTAATCGTATTGCTAGATCTATTCCGATAATTTTTCTGCGTTCTTCCTCTGAAAGTTCACTTCCTCGAGGCATTTGCACTAAATTTCTTCTGAATATATAAAAAGAACATAAATGTTACTCACCCACAATCTATATTTATTATTCACAACGAAACTGTAATGAGCCTGTGCACTCTTCAGCGACAAAAATGTAAATGATGTACAATGCACAAATAACTATTTGCTATTGAACTTCTAACTTTCATTACAATTTTCATATAACGGTACATCGAATTGGTGTCAAGCGACAAAATCACTAATAATAATCATACCATAGAGGGTGATAAGTACCGTTATTTTCGTCCAAATGAGAAATGAAACAATTTTTGCATTTACAGAGGTATTTAGTTTCAAGACAAAGAAATTATAGCCAAACTTTTGCGATTTGCGATTCCGAATATCGGAACATGGGGGATTCTTTTTAAAAAATTTGCGAATTTGTGCAAGAAATCTCCGTCGTCAATATCACGTCCTAAGGTATTAAATTGCTACCTTATATTATATATTCCCAATGTACACATAATCTGATATATCATACACTCAAAAAAAAATGAACTCTCTATTTCACTAAAACCAATTTAACTTTATTTTAGTTCATGGAATTATTACGTTTGGAGATAGTTTCCTTTACTCTAATAATTTTTTGTGTACGTTAGTTAAATTAACTAAACCCGAGGAAAAAAATATACTCAAATGAAGCATAAAGATTAACTAAATTCGTGTCTTCCACAAAATAGTTCTGAATTTCTTTAAATTTTACCAAAAAGGCGTCCATCATGAACTTCGTATGTCACTAAAGACATTCTTGCAATTTTGAACTCCAAGTTTTTCCTTCAAACTACAAAATTTTCTTTAACACGTGAAAAAACTTAGTTTTGTCTAATAAATTTTCCTGAATTTGTCGAAAAATATTTACTTATTTTTATGACATCGGCGTGATGCCAACGTTTGTAATACTGTTTAGTTAAAAATTTTTACATATATTCAAAATTTTCTAAAATTAACCGAAAGTTTTCTTCCTGGTGGGTTCACTGTGTAATATTTTGAAATTGATTAATATTATATTTTTAAAAGTGTTACACAATGTATTTGAATTTTATTTTTAATACATATGTATACATAACACTGATGAAAATAAAAAAATTATTTCCTTTAAAGGATGTTGTAATTAGCAAAATAATACTTTATATGCTTATCTAGTTGATAATTCTCTTAAATTTTAGTTCATCTATAGAATTGTATTTGAACAGGTGTGTGGGGGGATACCAATGATAGCGGGGATGAGTGAAATAATGATGGAATCCCTGAGGAGTATGAGAAGTGGACTGTATCTTTGTATATGCACATTTATTATTTCTCAAGTTAATGAGAAATAATAAATTAAAATCCAAACGAAACCCAACCGGAAAGTGAAATAAGAAGATGAACAACGAATGAGTTTCAATTTAAAACAACAAATTTATTGAAGATAATAAAGGGAAATAGACAGGAGAAAAGAAGAGAGTCTCACCTTTATGATGCGGCAGGAAAATTAGCAGTGAACGATAGAGAAGAAACTTAAAACCAGCTAACTTAATGTACTAAATTTTTATATGCAATAATTCACAATAAATTTTAATTCAGCGATTTGACAATTCAAAATATTAATTTAATTATGATCTTATAGAAATTCAATAACAGTAATTCAGTTTATAATTCAGAATTCATGTACAATAATTCAATTTAGTTAATTTTTAGAAATTCAAAATTCAATTGTCAAACGTGAAGTTTGTCCATGCCCCCGGCCATGCACTTATGCAAAATTCGATTTGCAAAGCACGGTAACGATGGACTTGATTGCCTCGGCCAGAATGTGCTGGTTACGCTTGGGACGTTGGTTGGAGCGTCTCTTCTTACTTTTGTTGTTGGTGTGAGCATGTTGTGATGTGGGCTGTCGCGGCTGTCTTCTTGTTGTAGTTGGTGCTTGCGGTATAGGGTTCTTCGTGAACCACCTGATGGGCCTTCTTGTTTGTTGAGTAGTTGTACTGTTTTGTCTTCCCGTGATTATTACTCGTCTAGTAGTGGTATTTTTTCTTAATGTTGTTTGGCGTATCGTCGTGTTCCTTTCCCTAGGCGTGTAGTATGCTGGTGATGTAGCGGATGGCGTCCTAGCAATCTGGGGATGCAGCATAGTGTGATGCTGATAGCCGCACTTCCGACAGGTCGCAGGAGAACTACACCGTTCCACTGTGTGGCTTTTTGCCAAACAGTTCATGCAGTAATTATACGTCCGGACCGTTACCCTTCTATCCGCCACAGGCATCATAATAAAAATTGGGCAATCCCGCAAAGAATGTCTTTCCTTGCAGATGCCGCAGTCATAGACCTGATGGTGGGACATTTTGAGTTAGTGATCTGTAAAAGTGACCCGTAGTAAGAGCTGTCAAATCTGATGGATCTTCAGAAACGGCAGATATGGGACGTGAATTTAGGATTCCTTCAATTCTAGCGAGAATTGTAGCAAATTGTACGAACGTGAATTTATGGGCACCAGCCATTCTTTTGAAATGATGTTTAAAACTTTTCACTGCCGATTCCCATAATCCGCCCAACAAAATTCCTTCCATTATCGGAAACAACCCTTTGGGGTAGCCCCCGCCTCCCGACGAATCGTGTAAATGCAGCCTCAAAGGCTAGAGACGATAATTCTGAACAGGGTTCTAAGTGGATAGCTTTCGTGGTGAAACAAACGAAAATTGAAACGTAGCTTTTTATTATTGGAGCTCTTTTTAACGTTGAACTTTTCAGTTCAAAAGACCCTGCGAAATCGACACCGGTGATATTAAAAGGAGGGGATAGTTCACATCGCACAGATGGAAGGGGAGCCATTATCTGGCTACACGACTTTTGTTTAAATATAACACACGTTCGGCATTTATGAATTATAGCCTTTACTCGCGGTTTTAAACGGGATATATAAAATTCAGTCTGTACCATTCTGCAATCGGCATGAGCTAATAATTGATGCAAATTTAATAAGTATAAGTGACTGAAACGTGAGTTCCCCGAGAGAATAATAGGAAATCGCTCGTTGTATGGTAGAGATGAATCGGCGAGTCTTCCATTCACTCGCATTATATTTTCATGAGAAAGAAATGGATTCAAACATTTTAATTGGCTTTTATCATTAATTGGTTTCGATTCAAGAAGATTAGAATATTCATCAGAGTAAAATTTCTTTTGTGACAATATAATTAAACGTGATTTAACAAATGTAACTTCTTTATGAGTAAGAAATGGATTCGAAATTTTTATTGTCGATCTCCGTCGACTTAGGCAATTGTTATAAAAACGAAACATGTAGGATATAACCCGCAATGCGCGATTGTAAGACGAAAATCTGAGTAAAATATCAGTATCGTAATTTGTACTATGATAAGTTTGCACATTTACTCGCTTTCCTAATTCTGGTGCAACCAATGGATTTCTTTTAGGCCACGTTGAGTGTGGTTGAGTTAGCCATTTTGGACCATTAAACCATAAATAATTGGTTGTTAAATCTTGAGGTCGGCAACCCCTAGTACCGAGATCTGCTGGATTATCATGAGTTGGCACATGTCGCCAATTGCTACCAGGAACTAACTCGTGAATTTGTGAGGTCCTATTCGTAATGTGGTTTCGAAAGCCAACCAAGGACAATTGAAGAGTCAGTCCATAAAGTAATGGAGCTTATTTTGAAATCAAAGGTCGAAGTGACATAATTGACGAGTTTAGCTAAAAGAAATGCACCATTAAGTTCCAATATTGGCAAACATATAGGTTTGAGAGGGGCGACTTTGCTTTTAGCAACCAGTAAATTAGAAAACACAACTGATTTATCAGTTTGGCAAATAAACACAGGCACAATATGCAGCTTGAGACGAATCTGAAAACCAGTGGATTTCTAAAGTATCAGTAGGACAGCATTGAATCCATCTTGGTATAGAGATAGAATTAATGTGAGGGAAATCGAATACGAGCCTATTCCACGTCGATCGTGACTCTGGACCAAGATTGTCATCCCATCTAATTCCTTCTAGCCACAATTGTTGCATTAATATTTTTGCCCGAATAATAACCGGTGCTATCCATCCCGCGGGATCAAATAATTGGGCAATGGACGATAAAACCATTCTTTTCGTCATAGTCTGTTCAGATTGTATTGGATTTATTGAGTAAGTAAACGAATCTGACAACGCGTTCCACTTTATACCCAAAGTTTTTGTAGAACTTGATTCATGGAAGCGAAAAAATTCAGAATCGTATAAGTCTTGAGACGGAATATGAGCGAGTAATTGTGGATCATTAGCAATGATCTTCTTCAGAGGAAAACCGGCATTCTTTAAAATATCTATTAGATCATTTCGAGCCTTCAAAGCTTCCTGAATAGAAAACCCGCCCGATAACATGTCGTCAACATATGTTTCGTGTTTAAGTATTCGAGCTACTATGGGATGAGTTGCTTGGACATCAGATGCCAGTTGTAAAAGAGTACGTATAGCAAGGAATGGCGCGCGATTAATGCCAAAAGTTACTGTTTTGAGTTGATAATCTTTAATAGAGTTATTATCGGAGGGTTTGAATAAAATTCGTTGATACGGACTATCATGGGGGTGTACAAGAACCTGTCTGTACATTTTTTGAATATCCCCGCAGAAAACATACTGATATTTCCGCCAATTTAGAATAACAGAAATAAGATCAGATTGTAATGTGGGACCGGTGTGTAGTATATCGTTAAGAGAATAGCCTGATTTCGTTTTTCGGGGCGCATTAAAAACAATTCGAACCTTTGTGAACTTATGTTCCGGTCGTACCACAGCGTGATGTGGCAAGTAAAAGGAATTAAATTTATCATCAAAAGAAATTTCGCGCGAAGACGTTTCTTCCGCGTGATCAAGTGCTATATATTCGTTCAGAACATCATGGTACTGTGTTCTTAATTCAGAATCTTTGGAAAGATTTCGTTCCATACGATTCTACTGAGCCAAAGCCATATATCTAGAAGGACCCAAGTACATTGAATCAGAAAATTCTTCCTTAAAAGGAAGTCGTACCATGTAATGACCATCGTGTAAACGAATTGTAGTTTTTCTGAAATATTCTTCACAGAACGCATCAGCAGCTGAGACGAGATGGGGTTTAGGAACTTCTTCTTGTTCCGAAAATTTTCTTAGCATTTCGTTAATAGAAGATTCTTCGAATTCATGAACATTTACGGAGAATGAATGTATTGTTTCGTATTATAGGCTGAAGTTTCGCCACAAATATTTTTCTTGATTCCTTCAATATTAATAAAACGTTCGGAATCATTACCCAGAACCAAATCAATTTGCGAAGATTTGTTGAAATATGGATCTGCCAACTCTAAATTTTCCAATTCTGATTTATTTGGTATTTCAAACGAAACGGCAGGAAGACTTTTTGTCACTTTCGGCAAAACAATGGCAGAAACTGAGAATCGTATTTCATGTTTCTTTGACACTATGGACAATTGACATTGTTTGTCATATGTTTGACGCTGGCCACCAATTCCAGATATTTCAAAATTTGACTTAGTAGTCGGAAGTTGTAAACGGGTTTGAATTCGTTTTGAAATAAATGTTCGTTGAGAACCCGGATCTATAAGAGCTCTAATCGTGAACAATTCTCCATTATGTTCAATCTGCACTAATGCTGTTCGCAGTAAAATCATATCATTATTCGATGAAAAGTTGGCTTGGATATGAGAAGAGTTATTTTGCTTTGATGTAGATGGTTGTTCCTTCTGTGAGGATAAATTGTGTGTATTTTTAATGGGCTTTTGATTATTCTGGCTTTCGCTTCTATTTTCTTGAGTATTTGAATTTTCACTTGTATTTTCGTTGTATTTAGTTCGTATACGAATCAAACTGTGGTGCGGTTTGTGACAAATTATACAAGTGTTTGTACTTTTACAATTAGGTTTGAGATGGGAACTTGATAAGCAAATACTGCAAATCTTATTTTTATAGACAAAGTCTACACGCTGTTGTGCAGTAAGTTGACGAAATTTTGGACACGTTCGTAAAGAATGGTTGGTTTCACAAAGTAAACAAGTAGCTGTGAGTCTTTCTTGAGAGATATGTTTGTATTTTGCCAGAGCCCTGAGATGAGATGGGATTGCGTTGATCATATTTATTTGAATTTTGATGTGTAACATTATTTTGCTGCTTTGTGCATTTTATGCTCGAGATGCGTTCTACAACTTCGAATTTATTTATCAAAAATTCGTCCAGTTGGTTCCACGTAGGCAGATCTCGATGTGATGTGAGGGATTGTTCCCATAAAGATAGAGTTTCATCTGGTAATTTTGTGGAAATTACATAAATGAGAATGGGATCCCATCCATCAACATCGACGTTAAGAGATCGAAGAGTACATAAACAATCATTGACCGTGGACTGAATTTTTTGAATTGATTCGCTGTTTTCAACATTTGCCACAGGTATATTGAATAGAATTTTTAATTGATTATCAACTAAAACACGTTTATTTTCGTACCGAGCTTTAAGTGCGTTCCATGCCATATTAAAAGTTTCATCGCACAAAGTGTAACGCTTGACTATAGCCCCAGCTGGTATTATTGCGTAAATGATAAAGTTTTTGAGCGGGGGTTAATTTTGGATGATTTACATAAACTGCCGTGAACATATCACGGAACGAGGGCCACTCCTCGTAACCACCATTAAACACCTCGGTGTCACACGGAGGAACTTTTATATAACTGTCGTTAGAGTTATGAGAAGAGGCGGGAATAGAATTCTGAGAGATATTCGGAGAATATCTAAAATTTGAGACCTTGCGGTGTAATATGCTTCAGAACTGGCATTGCTTCAGAACTGGCATTGAAATTTATTTTAGCATTAGCTTCGGATCGGTGGAACTCGGCGATAGCATTATATTTTGATATGAAGTCTGAAGTTGTTGCCATCTTTTCTCCAAGTCTTCCAATTTAACTTCCAATACAGAGTCCGTTTGGTCTCTAATATCGCATTGTTCGAATTGCGTACAGAAAAGTATCAAATATTCGCAATCAAAAAGAAATCTATCGTACAGAGTGATACGGTCAAAGTTTGGTCAAGGGAAAACGCGTGTAAATCGGTGAAATCGTTTATTTAAAAAATCAAATTAAATTTCTTTTTCAAGTTCAATTAGTATAAAATTCAGGAAAAATATTCAGTTAGGCTTTCGCTTTTCCAAATCCGAATTGCCGGGCCTCACGCTTGACACCTGCCATCAGATTTTGTACAGCCACCTTGTCCACCTTCTTCGCCGCAGAAAGCCAGTTTGCCTTGAACTGCTGCTCGTCCTTAGCAGTTTTTTTGATCTTCTTTAGGTTCCGCTTGATAATAGCCCAGTATTTCTCAATTGGGCGGAGCTCTGGCGTGTTGGGAGGGTTCTTGTCCTTGGGAACCACCTGCACGTTGTTGGCGGCGTACCACTCCGTGGCCTTTTTACCGTAATGGCAAGATGCCAAATCCGGCCAAAACAGTACGGAACAACCGTGTTTCTTCAGGAAAGAGTGTTTATTCAAACACTCTTTCACGTAAATTTCTTGGTTGACAGTCCCGGAAGCTATGAAAATGCTGCTTTTCAAGCCACAGGTACAGATGGCTTGCCAAACCAGATATTTCTTTCCGAACTTTGACTTCAAAATATCTGCTACCTTACCCCTTCCTTTTGCCGTATAAAACTCCTGTCCCGGAAGCTGCTTGTAGTCGGCTCCTCCGGGATCGCGCTTTGGCCGTCGTATTTTGTTTATCGTCGCGATTTGGAGTCACTACCTTCTTGTAAGTCGATAGTCCGGCTCGTTTTTTGGCTGGATGCAAATTGCGTCATCTCGGAGAGAGAGGTTAGGGTTTCGCTTGAAACTTCCAGCAACTCTCTTTGTCATCTCAGCGGCTTCCGGTTTTCGATTTCCCCCGATCCAGACTTCCTGGCTGTCGACAAACTTTCCCCCAAACACTTTAATTACATTTGTAACGGTTGATTTGGCAACTTTTAGCGATTTTGCCAGCTTTGCGTGCGAGTAGCTCGGATTTTCGCGATGCGCGAGCAAAATTTTGATGCGCTGCTCTTCTTGCTTGGCATTTTGACAACTGAAGAGTGAATTCCAAAATCAAAATAGGAGCAACATTCTACACACACATACCTTCAAAATGAGGGGTGTTCAGGTTTTTTAAATGTAAAATTGAAAGAAATACGTCAAGTTTATATTGACCAAATTTTGACCGTATCACCCTTTATGCAGGAGATGCAGCCACTGCCGCGTTAGCATTGGAAGAAGCATTTGGTCCAGAAGGACCTGATGAAGGGTCGTTAGGATTGTTTGTAGAATTCATTGTTGTGAAAAATGTATCAGAAATTTATAGACAGAAAAAGAGAAATCTTTTATTGAATTTATCAATGTAATGAATTGGAATTGCAGAAGTATAGCGAGAAAAAATATATGCGTTTTTGGATTTGTAAATATGAAGTTTTGTGGGTGACCTCTAACCGTTTTAGTTATGTTTTATGCGAAAATGTATCTCCAGAACTAATAAACTAATAAGCGGGATTTGCAGATGTTGCGAAAATATAGTATTTATTGTTTAAGAGATCAATTGAAAAGATAAATATGCGAAAAGAATAATAATCAATCAATTTTAATTGATTTCAGTTCATAAAAATATAATTCAGACAATTTTAATTGTGTTTCCACAAATTCCAAATTGTTGCGTTCTTTATGTATTGTGATGCAATTGATAAATTCGATTTCAAAGCGATGCTATGAAACCGAATCATTCAAATTCAATTGGTAAAATTTCTGTCTTAAAATTCCAAGAAAACAAAATTTTCACATTATCAAAATCTTTGTTTTCAAAAAACGTTAATGAGACAAGATTTCGATCTTTCATTTATGAGACGAGATTAAATTTCATTAAGATTCTTTCCAAGCAGGTGAAATCTATTGAACACATTCACTGAACTATGATTCTCCAAACCTCTCGAATCGAAAAAATCATAAGTCCGCAATCAAAGTTCAAAAGCTCGACCAAGCTCTTTGTAGCACAAAACAGGTAAAACAATTGTAAACTTCATAGAATGAGAAATGTAATTTTCAAAGAGAAATATATTGAACTCACTGAAAACATATGACTTTCAAGATTTTGTTTCAAAAAATATATATATCTTCAATAAAAGTTCAAAAATTCCTCCAAATTTTAGTCAAGCCACAGGCCAAATAATCTTAAGCTTCACAGAGCGAGAAATGTAAATGTCGCGAAGAAATACAATGAACTCATCCAAAAGAAATATGACTTTATTGAATTTTTCTTCGAAAAAATCATATAACTTAATAAAAGTTCAAAAATTTCCGCAAACCTTGATAAAGCACAACAGGCCAATTTAATAGCAATATTCAGAGAGCAAGAGATATTATTGTTACAGAGTGATAACATATATGTTTCATCAGCCACTTCGGCCTTGAGATGTAATTTCACTTTGTAGATTTATTGATGCATATTTTAATGTTGTAATGAGTATTTTCGTTGATAGTTTGTTTTAATGTTGTAATGAGTGATTTCGTTGATATACTCTATGAACGGAATTCCGATGTTCTGAATCACAATTTTCCTTATGAGCCGCTTATTGTCTTGTATATATTTTTTTCAACAAATTTAAAATATTCGAGGAGTGAAAATTGCGATTTTATTTCTCACAACTTTTCTTATGAGCCGCTTGATTTCTTGTATATGTTTACCAATTTCAATAAATTTAATATATTCGAGGAGTGAAAATTGCGATTTTTTTTCTCATAATTTTCCTTAGTAGACGATTGATATGTTGCAAATATTCATACATTTATCAATAAATTACCTATTGTTATGATGATTCGTTCATATATGTTGATATAATATTAATTTGAGTATATTCGCAGTCGTATGAGTTGATCTGAGAATTTTTTTTGAGTGCGCTTCGTATTTGGGGAACGAAAATTTTTCCGAGCGTAATTAATTTTCTGAGTGTAAGAAATTTTAGAGATTTTCCTAAATGTATTTTATTTCAATTTTAGACAAATTTCCGAAATCTTCACACTTTTTCCGAGTCTAATAATAGTTTTTGTTTAATTAAGATTGTTGTTTTTTTCGAGTGTAATAATTTTTTGATTATAGAATTTTCCCGAGTGTAATACAATTTTTCCGAAAAAAATACTCGAAAATACGCAATGTCGCTAAATTTGTGAGATCATTATTATTATTTAATTTTTTGTATTTATTATTTTTCTTTAGCAAATTTTAGTATTGCAATATTTTTAAAGAAACAAAATTTGATTGTAAAAATATATTCCAAACTAAACATTTCGAGTATAGGAAAAATTTCGAGAATTTAAATCACTTTTCCCCGAGTGTACAAAATTTTGAATATAGAAAATATTCCTAGTTAAAATTTTTGAGTGTAGAAAAATTTGGAGAATTTAAATAATTTTTTGCTGAGTGTACAACATTTGGGTTTTATTTATATTTATATTTTCCAAATTTTAGCATAAATTTTTTGAGGGTTGAAAACACGCATTTTTCAGTTGCGGAAAATAATTTTTTTTTTTTTAATTTAAAGACAAATTTCTGTGAGTGTTATTTCCGTGAATTTAAGAAAAATTTTGTTAATACGAATTTTTGCAAGTGTAGTAATTTTTTGCGTTTTACCAAAATTTACTTTATGAATGTAAAGAAAATTCTACAATGACATACCAATTTTCTTGAGTGTAATAGGTTTTTTTCCCCCGAGTACAGATGAATTTTTCCAAAATTCGTGGTTTTGCTTTTATACCCTGGTAAAACACAAATGGATGTATGTGTTTGCGTAATTTACTTTGATTTAATCACTTTTGACATAAAACTGTTATTTTTTCACGGTGTACCGAATTAATTTCGATGTTTGATGGTTTTTTACACGTGTACATATAACTACTATGTTCAATATAAAATGATAAAATGTGCAATAGTATTACAGTGCAAATACGATTATGTGGGTGTAAATGTTTGTTGCTGTGTGTTGAATTATGTCGGTGTGAATGCAAAGTGTATGATTAATTTGATGTTTTGGTTAAGTACGCTCGTAATTCAATGTGAATTATTATGTATTAATTTATAAATATTTTAGCAAAAGTTGTTGTTTTTGTAAACAAAATATAGTGAGATGGGCAAATTTTCCAATATTTAATTTGTTTGTTTTAATTACATTCATACTTTTTTAATCAAAAACCCAAATATTAATTGAATTGAATTTAATCGAAATTATCATATGATCATACGCTGCGCATTCATTTAGGTGCATTAGTTGTAATTTGGTGTGTGACTTCGCTAATTGAAACGGGGGTGATTTGGTAACACTGACTCCAGGGCACCTTATACGGTCGGATAAACCCTGCGACACAACACGTAGCGGCGACAAATTCGATAGTATAAGTGTGTAAATATAACCATAGCGATAGGCGGTAGGCGAAACATTTTTGCCGCAACGGCAAATACAATAAGCTTGACGGCGAATAATTCCCTTTTTCACGTTTCCTAGCGTTTTTGTTGTCAATACAGCATGCTTTGACAATATTAAACAATGAAGTTGAATAAAAACATACAATGGCTTGTTATTTGTTGAGTTATTTCAAGAAAAAATAATCTACACGTGTCCAGGCAACAGCAATTCCTAGTGGTGAGTTAAAAAAATTGATAAGCGATGGCAACACTATACCAGTTTTCGCCAAGGAGTTAGAATAAGTTTTAATTTAGCGACACGCCGCTAGCCGTCACGGTATTCCGTCGCGGATTTTGGGCTTCCCATAAGAAATACACGTAAATAAGTGTTCGCCTACCGCCTATCGCTATGGTTATATTTCCACACTAAGGTCGTGTTCGGCTGTCGTGGGCAAAGACAATAAACTTGAGGAAGATAGGAAATTGGCTTGCGTCATACCAAATGTTGCATTTACCATGTTAGTTTCATACATGTTTGTAATTTTTTATTTGTTTTTCGTTTTTATTTTCTAAATGAAAAACTTAATTTTCTTTATGAAACAATGTTAAATTTTAAGCAACAACAAAAAAATTACATTTTCCCCTCTATTGAAATTTATTTCGTGCACTTAATTTCTTTTTATTTGCATTTTAATGCTACGTCAATACTTGTCGTATACGCGTTTGGTTCGAGTATGAAACTAACACGGTAAATGGTTTGATCTCCTCAGTAGCCAATTTCCCATCTTTCTCAAGTTTATTGTCTTTGGTCGTGGGGACGTGTTGGCATAAAATCAAAACAACCCAATAAACACAGGATGAGCGTTTTTCAAATGCAACAACATTTCAGTTTGAGGGTAAATATAATTTTCAACATAAATTCAACTTGACTTGAAATAGCTCATCTTCAATACATCTTCAAATTGTTTGCGAATTACTTCCAATTTGCCATAATGTTGACGAAATGTTTGAAAAGGTGTTGAAGATAATATGAGAAAACTTTGACAAAACACTACCCTAAAATGCAACGAAAAAACCATGTGGTTTTCAATACTTATTTGTGCAACGAAGTTCGTGGTCAATTGCAAGAAATAAAAAAATGGAAAATTTTAGACAAATAACCAAATAGTTTATAAAAATAGGTAAGTGAAAATAATAAATGAAATAAAACTTTAAGGAAGTCACTAAATGTATATCTCTTTGCAGAAAACTAAAATTATGGATTCTACGTTCTTGATTAACTGGAACTGCTTCAAATAACTGGAACTGCTTCAAATAGTTTATAATAATTGGTACGTCAATATGAAAAATTAAATCAACACTTTAGAGAAGTCACTAAATTTAAATCTCTTTGCAGAAAACTAAAATCTTTGGATGCTACATTCTTGCAAACATTAAGAAGCTGACCAATGAAAAATGAGTGGCTTATCGACAAGAAAAAGTTTCCAGAAACATTACAAGTGCAACCAATTAAAATTGTTAAAAACAACAAATTGTTGAAATCAACAACTTCTGTATGAAAATGTGCATCACATCGTCAGCTTAATTCATATGCTATTATCAGTTTAAAAAGGGTATTTTGTGAATTCCTTCTGCTGGAAATCAATTCTAACACGTGGTCCAGTACGTTCCTAATTTCAAATTGCCCGCATGTTAACAAATTTTAATGCTGTTTTATGACACCAAAAGGAAGGAAATCGAATTATCAATGCAAAAGTGTTTACTAATAATGTTTAAAATATTTAAAGTTTTGTTGTTTGTTCTTTTTTTGTTCTTATTTGTTGATATGTTTAATAAGATTATTATTTATCAATTGGTATTGTAGTGTATTATGTATTGATATGTAGTGTATTATTATATATTTTATTTTGATAAAAATGAATAAATTATACAAAATTCATAGAATTTTAGCTTTGACTTTCAATTTGAAGTGGGGATATCATTCATACAAATTTAGGTTGAGAAGTATATGCAACGATGTTGATTTTGAATTTGACACGCATCGAAAATTGTTTGATAAATTATTGAGTAGCGATGCATTTCAATTTGAGGATAACACTTGAGATATTATTGCTAATGTGTTGAATTTCACTGTTGAGGGTAATGTCTGTTTTTTGTTAAGAACGCGATTTTCTCAACAATTTCTCAACTTGAATATTACCCTAATCCTTTGAAAAAATGTTTGAAAAATTGTTGAAATTTAGCATTTTTCAAACATTTGTGTTTATTGGGAACTTTGATTTTTTCTGGTTGGGTGGTACAAATCATTGAGTGTAAGGGGATGTTCGACAAACATTATCAAAGACAAATTTATTTTTACATTAAAAACAGGCATTTCTGCAATGAAATTAATGATGGATCGCCAATTCTGGTTGAAAATTAAAGATATGTATGAATCTAAACCAGTATTGTGGCAAAAACGTTGAAAAATTCCACTTCCAATCAATGGAAAACCAGGCGACAAGTATTTTGAAATTCATCAAGTAATTTGTAATATATTAAATGTGGATTACTTCAGGAATAATTGTTTTGACACATATATCAGGATTTTTTTTTATTATTTTTTCCATTTTTTCAGTAAAAAATGATTTCACCTATAAATCTTCATACAACTTCATTGTTTGTTTATGCTTCTTCTTATTTTTTCATGTTGTCAACACATTTGTTCGTGCAGTGTAAGGGTAAAACTTGAACGAACATACAACAAATAGACGAACCTCTGTCGGAGTGTTTATCCGACCGTTAAGGTCCGCTTCAGCTGACTGATTGTCATTCTATCATATGTGTAATATTCTTTGTATTCTTTCACTTTCTACACCAATTGCACCAATTTGTTTTTGTAATTTTAAATTTGCACTGCACTTTTTGTTAAATACACATATATATGTACATACATACGTTTGCAAACACAAACTTTATTGCGTTTTTTTCGCTTTTTCTATTCTTCTCCTTGTTTTTAGAGAAGTTTTTTTTCCAAATTTTATACGGAATATCCATAATTTGACAATTTTAATCAACACGTAGAAAAATTTGAGCAATTTTAGACATTTTTTTCACATTTTTATCTTGTTTCGTTGCACTTGAAACAAGTCATAGGAATTTTTCGACGCTATTTTTACAATTTTAACCCACTTTATATCAATTTTAAAGATTTTTTTCACTTTTCCACTCTTTTCACGAGATTTTAAACGATTCTTAACGTTCTTTTTAGTCTTTTCTCCCGAATCTTTTCGTACTTTTAACAAATTTTAACAAGTTTTAGAAAAAATTTTACTTTTTTTTCGCTTTCAAGTCTTTTCTCTCTTTTAACTAATTTCAAACGATTTTTACGAGTATTTTGACTTGATTTTAATACGATATTTACCCGAATTTTAAGCGATCTTTAACCTTTTTTAACACGCGTATTTTTCCCTTTTTTGTGTTTGCATACGTTTGTTTTTTTTTATATAATTTTGTGAGTAGACAGAGAGATGGGAATGTTTGTTTACTTTGTTGTGGATGATGTTGTGGATTATGTTATGCTGTTTCCAATGAACGGCTGCGGAGGACCATGAACAGGTGTGTGGGGGGATACCAATGATAGCGGGGATGAGTGAAATAATGATGGAATCCCTGAGGAGTATGAGAAGTGGACTGTATCTTTGTATATGTACATTTATTATTTCTCAAGTTAATGAGAAATAATAAATTAAAATTAAATAAATTAAAATCCAAACGAAACCCAACCGGAAAGTGAAATAAGAAGATGAACAACGAATGAGTTTCAATTTACAACAACAAATTTATTGAAGATAATAAAGGGAAATAGACAGGAGAAAAGAAGAGAGGCTCACCTTTATGATGCGGCAGGAAAATTAGCAGTGAACGATAGAAAAGAAACTTAAAACCAGCTAACTTAATGTACTAAATTTTTATATGCAATAATTCACAATAGATTTTAATTCAGCAATTTGACAATTCAAAATATTAATTTAATTTTAACAGTCTCATTAAAATATTATAGTGTGAATAAAAATTATGGCCACATGGAATAAGAGAGTAATTTATTTTAACTCGCTGTTTGAACATTTTTACTTATTCTTAGTTCTTTATTCATCGTAAGTATATTTTTCACACATCTTGCTGAAAATTAGGAAGGAATAATGAAAATTGTTAAATATCAATACCATGTAATAAACAAATATATTTTTTTAATTCTTTCTTGGAATGGACGGAGAATACGGAATTACTGTGTTTTGTGTTAATTTATTTATTCAGAAATGGCACGTGGTTTTATGTGCACACAAAAAAGGAAAGTGTAATTGAAAAAAATGTACTTGTTTTTTGTTCTGCATTTTGATATATGACATCATTTATTTTTATTTGCAGTTACATGATATCTGCGTTTTTTTTCATTTGCACGACGCAAATATGGAATGATTACTTCTTATTGAAATAGAGCCAAAATAGAGTGTATAAATATATGTGATGTTTGTTGTTGAGTTTATAAATAAATAAAAATAAAAAATAATGTTAATTTTGTGTTTCCTTTTTCCAGTGGCGTCCTTTTTCCGACGACGAAATAAGTTTTTTCATAAAGATCAAAACATTTTAGATTGTGACCATGTTCTTTTAACTGAGAGAAAAACATTTTTGACGAATACCATAACATTTTAGATCGTGACCATTGTCTTTTAATGGAAACAAAATTCTTTTTGTCAATATAATAACATTTTAGATGAGGACAATTTTATTTTTTTTAGATCCATGTTCACTGAGCCAACATGGTTGCAGGTGAAAATGTTACATGGTCGCCGCAAAAATAGCTCCTATCATATTATTTTGCTCTTCGAATATGATTGTGACAATCATGTTTCTTCTCTGCGTGTAGTTAACAAATAATTATATACATAAAATATATTCTTTTTAAAAGAAAGCCATTTAACTTTATTTTAGTTCAAGGAATTTAAGAAAGTTTCCTTTACTCTACTAATTTTTATCCGTACGTTAGTTAAATGGACTAAAAAATGGGGGAAAATTATACACAAATAAAGTACAGTAATCCCTCGATTTACGTCGAGATTGGTTCCGGAATTTGACGACGTTAATGCAAACGACGTAAGTCGAATTAAAAATTGCTCATACTAACTCCTAAGTCCATTTAATTGTGTATGTAAACCGAGGCGACGCATATCGAGGGATTGCTGTACGCATACGTACCCCTTTGCAACGCGACAACACCGACCAGTGTAATGTTTAATGTCAAACGGCTCAGCAAAGTCCACCCCAGTGTGGGCAAATGGTCTTGAAAGATCGGTTTTTTCGAGGGCAATGCGGACATCGGTGTCTGTATACGATACATGGTTTCCATTTATTAATTGTGGTTTTAACCAAGTTCTCTGCCTTGATAGCCCAATATTTGGATCGTAAGAGACGCAAGAGCAACTGATTTCCTCCATGGATAGAGACTTCGTGTATAAACTTGACTAATAAACGAGAAAAATGGCAGTTATATGGGAGGAGGACTGGGTACCTCTCATTGTATGAAAAAGCTGGAGATGACACTAGTCTGCCATTTATTCAAGGCAAAGAAAAGGTGGTAAGTGCTATTAAACTTAAAAAATCTCCCGAAAAGGATCGAATTACTTCTAAAATGATTAAGCAGCTCCCATTCACAGCCCTTCGAGCAATTCTGTTTATTTTTAACAGCATACTTCGCATTGGCTATTTTCCCACTACTTGGAAGCAATCTGAAATTATAATGATCCCGAAACCTGGGAAGGACCCAACTCTAGTCAAATCTAATCGCCCAGAAAGACTTTTATCAATTCTATCGAACTTTTTTGATTCCATTCTTCTGAAAAAGCTAACGCCGCATATCAACACACATAACATTATTCCTAATCACCAATTTGGCTTTCGGAAGAATCAGCGCAATAGAGCAAGTTCATCAAATTATCACATCAATTAGAAATGCCTTCGAAAAAAACGTTATTCCTAACATAACATAACATTATTCTAGGTTAGGTTAGGTTAGGTGGCAGCCCGATGTATCAGGCTCACTTAGACTATTCAGTCCATTGTGATACCACAGTGGTGAACTTCTCTCTTATCACTGAGTGCTGCCCGATTCCATGTTAAGCTCAATGACAAGGGACCTCCTTTTTATAGCCGAGTCCGAACGGCGTTCCACATTGCAGTGAAACCACTTAGAGAAGCTTTGAAACCCTCAGAAATGTCACCAGCATTACTGAGGTGGGATAATCCACCGCTGAGAAACTTTTTGGTGTTCGGTCGAAGCAGGAATCGAACCCACGACCATTGCACCACGGTGGCTCCCTACATAAAAAAGGTTTATCGGGACAAAAAATTTATAATGATATGGTGAAAGTGTTAGGTGAAAGTGCTCCTTCATATGCAACAGTAAAAAATTGGGTTGCTGAATTTAAACGTGGTCGTACAAGCATTGAACGTGAACCACGTAGTGAACGTCCAAAAACAGCAACAACAACAGAAATTGTAGCCAAAGTGCATGATATGGTATTAAATGATCGACGAATAAAAGTGCGTGAAATTGCTAATATCATGGGCATCTCAAATGATCGAGTCCATTTAATTTTGCATGAAGAACTACAGATGAAAAAGCTTTCTGCAAGATGGGTGCCGCATTTTTTAACAGTCGATCAAAAACGCATAAGAAGGAACATTTCTCAAGCTTGTTTGGATCGAAATATAATGGATTTTAAGCGTCGTTTCATAACTGTTGATGAGACATGGATCCACCACTGTAATAAATCTAAAAAAATTCCTTGCTGGCAGCGTTTTACCTCAAATAAAGATGCAATTACAGTTGTAAACCACTATTTTGAAGACCTTGAGGAAAACTATTTTAATCAAGGGATAGAAATGCTAGAAAAGCGTTGGACTAAGTGTACTGAAGTTTCAGGAGATTATATTGAAAAATAAAAATATTTTATATAACTAACTATTCTCTTTCATTGATAGGATAAAAAGTTTCCGAACCGCCTTCGTAACATAACTTTATTCCTAATCACCAATTTGGCTTTCGGAAGAATCAGCACAATAGAGCAAGTTCATCGTATTGTCACATCAATTAGAAATGCCTACAAAAAAGGAATATTGCTCTGCATTATTTATAGATAGTTTTCAAGCCTTTAATAAGGTTTGACACCAAGGACTTATTTTCAAAATATGTGTAAAGCTGCCGAAAAACACTTACAAACTTTTATAAAACTATCTGTCAAATCGATCATTCGAAGTAAAGTCGAATGGCATACTATCGTGCAGCAAGACAATAAAAGCTGGCGTGTCCCAAGGTAGCATACTAAAAACGCCTAAACTGCTTCCCTTAAACTTCAAAACACGTGTACTCACTGGAAGATTGGCACCCATGTCACCTTTACTCTAATGGGTAGTATTAAGATCACGTTTTCGCACGAAAAACTGTTATACTCCATATAAAAAACGTTAGCGCGGAATAAATGCGAAATTTTTGTTTTAAGCATTTTCAAACACGTATTTATACAACCCTGGATTTTTCGCACGAAAAATAGGTTTGAGAGCCTATTTACAAAGATAGATGAAGATATTCGTTTTTCGCAGAAACGAACTTAGTACTATGCATAAAACACGAATCATGGTTAGGTTAGGTTAAAGTGGCAGCCCGATTAAATTTCAGGCTCACTTATGCTATGTTCCCACCGACTCGTTTTCCTCTTTCGTTTTTCCAAAACATTTCACCGTTCACACCGGGTTGAGATGTTTTAGTTTGACAGTTACCATGGAAACTAGAAATTCACATTTACTCAAAATTCACATATATGCAACGTATGTCCAAATAATTACCGTGAGCGCAAAGGGAAAAAAATGTTATGTTTTTTTTCACATGTCCATGTTCTTAAAAGCCTTTGTTTATTCCTTTTTTTATGAAACTTATTTTAATATTTTGACATATATTTTGAATAGGGTATGTTATTCGGGGTATATTCCAAATTGGGTGGGTTCACATTCTAAAATTGACGTGTTTTGGAGGAAAACTTGTGTGTTTAACTTGTTTTTTAGTATGGCGAAAACGACTCGTTTTGAAGTGCTTATAAAGGGAAAACATTTCAAGCCCCAAAACATGCTTGAACGCCGTATTAGACTATTCAGTCCATTGTGATACAACATTTAAGTAAAAGTACCTATTACATATGGGCACTTCTAGTCTTAACCACTGAACCTTCTATATTATTTATTTTTGTTGAACCAACCAGATTGCTTCAAAAACATTAACAAACTGCTTAAGTTAACGAATCATGCCCCGCTGTGAAAGGGTTCAACACTTTCACAAAAGGACCATCTTAAATATCTTGGAATGCATGTCGATCGTCGACTAACATGGAAACATCACATAGATTCGAAGATAATACAGATAAAGATGAAAAATAATCAATTACAATGGATTATTGGCCCTCGATCACCTCTAAACCTAGAGTACAAAGTCCTTTTGTACAAAGCTATTATCAAACCAATTTGGTCCTACGGAATTCATCTATGGGGTACAGCAAGTTCATCTAACATTAGCAGACCATAGTACATAAAAAATAGCAACATTCATAAAGATCTTAACATCAATACCATCGAAGAGGAAATAAGGAAACTTTGCCTATCATACAAAAGCAAATTATCCGTGCATCCTAACGTACTAGCACGACAGCTACTCAACTTCGGAGGTCATAACCGCCTGCAAAAACGCGATACTTTAAACCTTGTTTAGAACATTACTATATATTATATATAAGGCCTACTGAGATCGAAGCTGGGGATAATTGCATTGGCAAATCCCCCAAATAATTTAAACTAGATAAAGATTTGATAACTTATTGTTATTTTTATTATTTTGAAAGATTCAATAAATAAATAGAAATGTAAACAAAATAATATTGTCTTATCGCTCGGTGACATGTAGAAGATATATTACCAAAGGGGATTACCAAAAAACACCGGTATAGCGACAGTAATCAAATGTGAAAGATGCAAGAATAATTTTGCGGAAGTGTAAAGATGACATTGGGGGGATTTGGCTGCGAAATTTTGTCTTTGGTTGGCAAATCATTAATGGTTGCCAATAATATTGGCATTGGGGATTCCCTGAGTGGAAATCAGAATTAATTAGAGAATATGTAGGGTTTGTGTTGTGGTAACATAACCAATTGGAAAATATTAACATCTTTGGCAAATGTAATGTAAGACGTTGAATGTGTGTAGGGTACAAATTTTTAAAACATTAAATAGCTAATTTCTATCTTTATTTTTATACCCTTCACCACTACTGTGGTATAGGGTATAATAAGTTTGTGTATTTGTAGGTAACGCCAAGAAGGAAAAGTCTGAGACCCATCAGTAGTATACCGATCGTCTTACAATTAATATCTGTGTCGATTTAGCGTTGGCCGTCTGTCTGCCTGTTTATGTAATTTTGTGTGCAAAGTTCACCTCGCAGTTTAAGTTCGATCTTCCTCAAATGTGGCACAGAGTTTTACTTTGTCTCAAAGACAATCGCTATCGATTTTGAAAAAAAATCGGTTCAGATTTAGATATAGCTGTCATATATATTTATCACCGATCTGGTCCTAATTGACGTATTTATCAACGTAACTTCGAATAGCCAAATGTTTTATGGCTCTCGTAAAATATGCAAAATATCAGCCCAATCGGTGCAGATTTAGATATAGCTCCCATATATATCTTTCGTCCAGTTTGCACTTACGGCCTCAAAAACCAAAGTTTTGCCCTGATTTGCTTCATATTTTATACAAGGAGTACGTTTAATAGTATCGTTAATTGTACCAAATTTAGTTGAAATTTTTTCAGATTTAGATATAGCTCCCATATATATCTTTCGCCCAATTTTGTATTTATTTATGTCTTTGTTAAATCAATACAACAAGATTTACTATTATATGTGACAGTGTTCGCTTCATTGGTTGGAAACACAGATTTGTACATTATTGACGTAAATATGTTATATCTACAACATTAGAGTTACAATAGAATTTATTTTAATAACAGTACATTTTTGGGTACTTTAATTGAAAATTATTTAATATTTCTGTTTCTTCGTATTTCAAATGACAGATTGTTCCAGAGACGTATCGTTGTTACAAAGAATTGTCTCTCAGAGTTAAGACAATTTATTCTGGGAGGAATTATTTTCATACTCCTATTTGAGCGGGCAAATTTTAGGCGGCAAAATAAGTAATCAGGTTTTTTTGATGGTATTATGTTGTGAAGTAGAATTAGATTATTGATGTTTAAGTAGTTTTTAAACGAAGCATTAAAAATTTTATATTCATTTCGTTTTTTTATTAATGACATACCTAGCGATGTCATTATTAACTATTTTGAGTCTGTGAATATCATGGGAATCACAGTTTCCAAAAACTTCGCTGCTATAGAAGTACAGGTATTACGTAAGATTTTTATCACAATGGACTGAATAGTCTAAGTGAGCCTGAATCTTAATCGGGCTGCCACTTTAACCTAACCTATTACGTAAGATTTTGCTAAAACCATACGTATGTCAAATGACGTGGAGTGCCGTACTGACCATAAATTTCTTACCATTCCGTATATTTTGCCAATGGGTTTGATAATATGATGTCAGGGTTGAATTGAATGTTACACCAAAATTAGTAGCAGAATCAACAGAAGGTATAATACAGTCATTGAGTAACACGCTTGTATCTTCCAGATCTGATATTTTTCGCTTATATATTGGAATAAGGTTTGATTTTGCTGGATTTATGCAGATTCCATTATTCCTGGCCCAGTTGTTGACAAGATTTAAATCGTTGTTTATGTCAGATGAGTTTCGGAGTATATTCTAAAGACCTACTTCGAATAGCGAAACGATAACTCAATTGCTGTAGGGGTTTTCAGGCAGAAATACTAGCAATAAGAAAGGTGGCGAATTGGCTGAGAATTAATATTCCAAAAAATTGTTGGCATTAATATATACTCAGACAGTCAACCTGCAATAAAATCCTTGGACTCTGTGTTCTTTAACTTGAAAACGACCATCGACTGCCGCAAATCTCTCAACGAGATGGCTGAGCAGTACAATATTCACCGAATACGGGTGTCTGGCCATATGAACATACCGGGGAACTGCGAAGCGGTGAGGAACTACCTTACATATTCCAGGGGAACTAGAATCTGTTGGTATGCCTCTGGCTACCAGCAAGCTCTTACTGCAGGGGTTCTAACGACACCAAGCAAATAAGGCCCCATTTAAACTTAAACCGCACACTAGATATGCTAGTGTTTTCAAGACGTCAGATTTCACTCCTGATATCTGCTATAACGGGTCGCTGTCTGATAGGAGATTTTGCAAAAAATATTGGCGCGAAGTATGAGCTGTCATGATGCGGAGAAAAAGGAATCAGTTAAACACCTTTTGAGTGAGTGTCCTGCTTTTTGTGTAAGGCGTAAACGAATTTTAGAGGCATATAGCTTTAGATTACTGGCGGACCTGGAAAACGTTAACTTAACAGTCTGCTAATGTTTTTGGAACAATTTGGTTGGTTCAAGGAAATAATCGAGAAGGTTCAGCGGTTAAAACTAGAAGTGCCCATTTTTAATAGGTACTTTTAGTTAATGTGGTATCACAATGGACTGAATAGTCTAAGTGAGCCTGAAACTTAATCGGGCTGCCACTTTAACCTAACCTAACCTGACCTCTGTCAGATATGCACTGATGTACATGGCTAAGTTTTGCACCAGTATAAAGTTGAACATCATCTGCATACATTTGTAGTTTACAGTTTCTGTTTGGGTGATATAGGACAACATCAGTCTACAAGCAGAATATGAAAAGTTAAAGAGCTTACGAAGTTTCAGTAATAAGATTTTATGGTCGACGGTATCAAAAGCTTTACTATGACCGAGAAGAACTAAACATGAAACCATTTTAGTGTCCATACTTGGGCGAATGTCTTCAATCACATCTATTAGTGCTGTTGTACTACTTCTCTTCTTCCTGAAACTAGATTGTCTGTCAGACATTAAGTTATTTTCTTCTAAGTATGTTGAGATTTGAATAGAAATGATTCGTTTTATAGCTTTCGATAACAGGGGCAATATGGCTATAGGCCTGAAGTCTCCATTGCTTTTAGGAACTGGGAGAACCTATCGACACCAACATTCTTCGTTTGGTTGACTTTCTCTCCGATTCCAATACTACGAATTTCTTTCCAATTACTCTTACTATCAACAGCATTTTGAAATTTGCGACGAAAGTGTTAATTAATTTATTGCGTTGTTAATTTTCTTGCACTTTTAAATTGATTATACAAATGGGGTGTTTTATATTTTTTTCAGAGTTTGTAAACCGTATTTCATTCACCAATCAGTCTTTTGGTGTTACTATTGGGCCATTGAGGTTGTTGAGTTTTTAATTGTTTGGTTTTTATTGGCACATACAAATTATATAGTGATCTGTGCGATCATTATATAGTGGTCTCACTTGTTCATCGACAGATTCAAGTTGGTAAATAAACTGCCACAGTTTGGTTTTGTTTTGGAACACTACAATCATAAGTTTGAAAAATCAAATCGTGCTTTGAGAAACCATATGCAGATAATTGGTCGTACAGTAGAACTTTCGACCTTTGACTAACAAAGAATATATCTAGAAGACTTGAGGATGAACTTGTAAAGTGTGCTGGAAATGTAATATTTGTCGGGAAGAGGCCAAGAATTTCCATGGCGCTAGCAAATGTGTTTTCTACAAGGAAATTACTATTGAAGTCTCCAGCTACGATATTATCATTATACTTTAATGAATGTGTTCTCAAATCCTCTATAACAGTACATACTCAGTAAAGCTGTGTGGTCTACACACAAAATTTTTTTTTCTGATTCAATCACCAAATTAATTGATCCAATTAATTTTTTAATTGAAATGTCTTCAATCACGAAAATGATAGTATCAATCACAGTTTTAATTGGGCATAGAAAAAATTCTTGATTTTTTCAGCAAATTTCAATAAATTTTTTAATTGATTCAATTAAAAATTTAATTGATGTTGATTGCAAAACTCAATTAATTTATTAATTAAAAAAGGTAACTACTTGTAATTACTTTCTGAATTGGCTTAGAGTTTTTATTTCGATTAACAAATGATTGTTTGAAATACATTTTTAATTAAATATTAAAAAATAAGCACTTTTTTTAACTGAATTAGTCTTCCGAATTTGATTAAAAAGTTAATTGTATCAATTAGTTTTTTAATTAAAAATTTTAAAATTTTCAATCATTGACTTAATTAACTTAATGTTTCTATCATGATTAAAAAGTTAATTGTATCAATTAATTTATTAATTGAAAAAATTTTCAACTTCAATTAACTTTTTAATTGGAAAAAATTTGGTGATATTTTTTTCTGTGTATAGACAGCCAATTAGTATTTCCCTGTTGCTATCAGTTGAAATTTCCACTAGTAGGTACTCACAACTACTGTTTTGTTCAGATCTAAATTTTAAATAAAATTGTATTCCATATTTTATATAGATTGCCACTCCGCGAGCATTAGTTCGACACAGATTATATCTATTCCAGAGTTAATAAAGATATATCGAAGTTCATCCATTTTATTATGTAGGCTTTGAGCGTTTATATGAACAATATGGAGTCCAGTTTATTGGTTAGTTAATATTCTTAGCCTACATATGACATTGTCTCTGGTTTCGGTCGTAGAATTATGGGACATTGAAAGTATAACGCATAAGCAATTACTAATATCATTAGCAAGATAATTAGAATCGATGAAATTATTTCATTCATAAATTAACATAGGAGTTCGTTAGGGCGAAAATTAGCAAAATTAGTTCTATAATATAAAAATTTTAAATTTGGTTTTACATTAAGAGTACACAGAAAAAAATATCACCAAAATATTTCCAATTAAAAAGTTAATTGAAGTTGAATGTTTTTTCAATTAATAAATTAATTGATACAATTAACTTTTTAATCAAGGTAGAAACATTAGGTTAATTAAGTCAATGATTGAAAATTTTAAAATTTTTAATTAAAAAATTAATTGATAGAATTAACTTTTTAATCAAATTCAGAAGACTAAGTCAGTTAAAAAAAGTGATGAACATTTCTTAATCCAAATAAAAACTCTAAGCCAATTCAGAAAGTAATTGAAAATAGTTACCTTTTTAAATAAAAAATTAATTGGGGTTTGCATTTAAAATCAATTAAATTTTTAATTGAATCAATTAAAAAATTAATTGAAAATTGCTAATGACATCAATTAATTTTTTAATCAAGAATTTTTTCTATGCCCAATTAAAACTGTGATTGATACTATCATTTTCGTAATTGAAGACATTTCAATTAAAAAATTAATTGGATCAATTAATTTCGTGATTGAATCAGAATTTTTTTTTGTGTAATAAAAATTAATTTTACACCATTGTTTAATTTATAAATTGGTTTCAGTATAAAGTATACATTTTATATAAATAATAGAAAATAACATAGTTTTTTATAAAGTTGTTCAGCGTATCCATTTCTTGGTTAAGTTCAGTACCACGAAAAAGATGGGTTAGTTGATGGAGATCTTCTATCGTAATTGGTTGTCCTCTTAACATTTACTAATCCTCGGATTAACACTCATATGACCACGGAGGCCAAAGTTATTCTCCCATTTACGTGAAATTTTGCAGAGATATCTGAATTATTTTCTAACTGTCAAATTTGGTCAAAATCCCTCCCATTTTGCACGTAAATGAGAGAATACCTTTGGCCTGCGTGGTCATATGAGTGTAAATCGAGCGAAGGATATATATGGCAGCTATACCCCCTTATTCCAGGTGCGTTACTTTAAAAGGGTCCGAATTATAATTCCATTGGAATACTACAGAATGTACTCATGTATGGAGTTTAATATATGCTTATTAAGAAAGTGTCATATCCCCAGAAGTTGATAGTAAATAGTCGAAACCAGTTCTCAATATGTTAAATTAAATTTATTTAATTAGATTAAAAAAGTGTTAATCATTAAAATCACTTTTTTCGGTATCTAATTCTAATTTTGTCCGTTTGCGTTTGCTGAATTCCGGTCGCAATTATTAACCGATTTTGATGAAATTTGGTACAACGTGTTTTCTTGGCCATAGGACGAACGCATTTGAATTTGGAAAAAATCGGATCAATGTTAGATATAGCACCCATATATATTTTCATTTCATTTATTCATATATTTGGTGATCCTTAGTACAACAAGATTTAAATCTTATATATGAGAGCACTAAGGTTTAATTCGAGTAACAATATATTTTGTGTTATTAGATATTAAAAAATAAATAAATAGATTTCAATACATATAACATTAAATATGAGTCTTAATTATACCTATGTTGCATTTTGTATGAATTAGAATAAAGTTGGTTCAGATTTGTGATGCTACAAGTATACACATTACATCAAAAATTGTATAATATTAAGATTATTGTAAATGGGATCTTAATTCTTTTTTAAAAGCAATGCGTTGCTTATTAATTGAATTGTGGTTGGGAGATTGTTCCAGAGACGGAACGCATATATCAGAAATTGTTGCTCTCGAATATTTGTAACGTATTTGATTTTTCTTCCTCGATTTGATCGAGCGAACTTTAACCTCTCGAAGATATATGATGGTTCGCCACTATAAATAATTTTTTGCAGAAAAGTAAACATCTGAATTGAATCAAGTTTTCAAAACTCATGTTGAACAGCTGGTACGAAAACGACGATATGTGATCATAACGTCTCTTATTGAAGACATAACGCGTAACGTTGTTGTAAGCTACAAGTAGTTTTTGTTTGTCATCACAACTGCAGTTTGCAAATATTTCTATTCCATAAAAAAGAGCAGGAACAAGATACGTTTTCGCCAAAAGCATTCTGATCTGCATCGGTGTAGATAA
The DNA here is from genome assembly GCF_050003625.1 of Haematobia irritans. Taxonomy (NCBI): domain Eukaryota; kingdom Metazoa; phylum Arthropoda; class Insecta; order Diptera; family Muscidae; genus Haematobia; species Haematobia irritans. The sequence continues at coordinate 98,163,253 of NC_134398.1, forward strand.
TTGTACAGCCCATAAATTCCTTAACATTCTATACGTTTTAGCGATATTTTGTTGTAAGTGGTTGGTCCAAGTGAGCGAACTATTGAAGGTAACCCCAAGGTTTGTAGCAGTTTGCCCAATATCGATATTGGTGTTATTTATGGTTATTTGATGTTGTGAATGATTGGTGAATTTGTTTTTGTAAATTAATAGACATTTAGATTTTGTTGGATTGAGTTTCAGATCATTGTTATAAGCCCAGCTATTGATTCTGTCCAGATCACCAATTAGTTTTGATATACAGCGCGGAAGATCGTCAAGATTTGCACTTGTATAAACTTGAACGTCATCAGCGTAGAGGTGAATATTGCAGTGGTGAAGGACAAGTGGCAAGTCATTAACATAAATACAGAATAGTAGCGGCCCGAGTATTGAGCCTTGTGGAACGCCTTTGTTAATACTAAGAGTATTAGAAATTTCGGAGTTGTGACAAACTGATTGTGTTCTACCGCTCAGATAAGACGAGATAAGTCTGCATGCTGATTGAGAAAAATTAAATTGTCGTTGCAACTTCTGAATTAGAATAGAGTGGTTTACGGTATCAAATGCTTTGCTATGGTCAAGGAGTACGAGTATTGATACCAAATTTGTATCCCTCTTTGATCTTAAATATTCAATGACATCAGTGAGAACAGTAGCGCAGCTTTTCATAGGTCTAAAGCCTGATTGCCGTTCAGTCAACAGTTTTTTTGATATTATATATATATGTATTTATTTGTTCATGCATTAATCGGTCTAAGACTTTCTACAGATACGGTAATATGGCAATTGGCCGGAATTCTTTGTTTGGTTTAGGCAGAGGTATTATCTTTGTGTATTTCCAAGTATTGGGAAAAATTGACTTTGTCAGAATTGTGTTGAAATATGGTAGGCATGTTGGTAATAATAACTTCACGAATTTGGGGTTCAGCTCATCCATACCTACAGCGTTCGATGTAATAGATAGAAAGCTGTTTAGGATATCATATTGATCTGCGCACTTGAAGGTGAACTCCTCAAACAAGAGATCTCCACGAGAGGGAAGACATGCATATGCAGATTATTTTGTTTATGTAACTCAGCCTGGTTAGCAAAAATCTTATTTAGATCATTAATATTGATATTAGTAGGTGTGACACTTTTCCGCCCAAAATTGATCATAAAGTTGTGTAGTTTTATAGCGTTTCCATCTTTTGTATTTGTTGTCTCTATCACGTATCAACTTTTTAATTTCATGATTAAACGGCGGCTGCTGAGTAGGTTTAGTCCTTACAACTCTTTTAGGCACACAAGCTTCGATCAGCATTGTTATTTTACCTTGCATAAAATTGACTTGATCTTCAACTGCTTCGTAGTAATAAACCTCGTTCCAGTTTATATTGTTGACGATGTCATTCAGTAGATTATAGTTAATTCTACGAAAATTTTATGGTCTTTTCTGTTCTTTTGTTTGCTTATTTTTATATCGAAATGTAAGTTCTATTTCCTATTCAACCGTCGAACGGAACGGACGTGTTTTTTCAATAGCGGATAAACTCATAGTAATAGGTACCTACTACGAATTTCAAGTGTGGTGGGATATTAAGCCACCATGCAGCGAAATTCCAAGTCATCCACTGGGTTGCTAACTTCAGGGCCCAGTGGACGGGTATCGACTGGAGTTATAAATCTGGGCAATGACCAAGAGTTAGGCCCAATTAGTCGACCTGTAGACGGGTCGACAGGTGGCGACACACTGACAAGTCGAACTTTTTCTAAGGTAACGACATCAAAAGGAGGTAATCCCTCACGAAAGAGATTCAAGGAACGCAGAAATGCTTTGTTTATCCTAAAGAAGTTAGGATCAGTCGACCCAAGCACGTTGTCGGCTAAACAAAGCGATTCCTTAAAATGGGCTCAAGGAATTCTTGAGACTGGAAAAAGGGAACGATCGCCGGATGAGCTGCCATCCTCCAAAAGGGATCAAAGATCGTTTGCCTCAGTTGCTAAAGATAGCCTTGTGATGGCTATCATTAATAAAGGAGCATTGGACGGTATGGTTCCAAAGCAAAAATGGGGGGAAATTGAGAATGCTCTATCTGTCGTCTACTCACAGGTACTGGAAAAGTTTCCCGGCCCAGATCCTCGACACCAAGAGGCTGGTTGGTATCAAGGACGATTTAAGCTAGTCGCATTTGAGGACCAGAGGTCTATAGAATGTTTTAAAGCTGCTCTGATACTAATTGGTGAAGTTTGGGAAGGAGCTGCTCTAGAGTTAGTCGAGAAGAAAGACATACCGGCTAGACCTAGAGCACATGCCTGGATACCTGCAAACCCTTCTGACCCTGAATCTATTTTAAATAGACTGAAACGATGCAATCCAGATCTTCCAACAGCTGATTGGAAGGTTGGCCGTTTGGATGAAGTGGATGGACCAAGACGGCATGCAGTGTTTATATTGAACACTCAGTCTTTGCCACATCTGGCAAAGTCCCAGGGCCGTGTATGTTATGGCTTTCATTATATCCAAATGAAGGTGTATAAAAACGATCAGCTAAAGGATTCAGAAATGGACAAGCCTCTGTCTGAATCAGAAGTAAGCGGATCCTCTTGCGAAGTCGAGGGAGATACCAAAGTTGAAGACATGGATAGATACCGTATGCGTGAGGAGGCTTCTATTGCCTCAGAACTCACCAAAGTCGAACCTATGGTTATTGCGAGAGTCACCGATATCTCTGAAGAGGACATTCTTGATGACTCGATCGAAGCGGCTGATGTGACGGTTGTTGAAAATCTCGATGGTCCTACGGATCCTCCAGATAAATCTTCATCATTGTAAGGCTGCATGTGCTGCCTTAAAAGTTCTCCTGATGAAAGGGGACATAGATATAGTTCTTATTCAAGAACCATATGTTTACAAAAACAAAATATGTGAATTAAGTACTCCGGGGTTCAAACTATTGCAGTATACTGGTAATGATGTAAATCGAGCCTGTATAATTGCTAAAAACGAGCTCAATTTGTTTCTGCTTCCCTCAATGTGCAATACAGACACTGTCGTTGCAAGTTTAGAAATAGCCAAATGCAAATATTGGGTATCTTCGGTCTACATGGGACATGACAGGGAGATGCCTCCATATGCCGTTAAGACCTTAGTGGAGGAGTCACTGAAAACAAAGGCGAAACTCATTATGGGATGCGATGCGAATGCACATCATAGTATATGGGGAAGTAGTGATACTAATGCAAGGGGAGAGTCGCTAATAGAGTTTATTTTGCGTACTAATCTGGTAGTTTGCAACAAGGGAGATGTCCCAACCTTTGTCACTAAAAACAGGCAAGAGGTTTTGGACATCACCTTGGCCTCGCAAGAACTAAATGAAATGATATCTGAGTGGCAGGTTTTAAGTGAACACAGCTTCTCAGATCATCGCTACATCAGTTTCAAATTTGATGTTCATATCACCAAGATCATATTTCCGCCAAATGTTAGGAAAGCTGACTGGAATAGGTATAGGGAATCGTTCAATATGATGATACCGGAAATAACAGAGACAAATATGAGAAATGTGCAAGATATCGAACACGCAGTGGAGCGGATTACTAAGGCCTTCAACATTTCACTGAAAGCTGCATGCCCTAGAGGAAAGCCAAGGGGGAAACATCGACCACCATGGTGGTCTACGGAATTAAGTAATATGAGGAAATCCTGCAGGAAGCTCTTTAACAAGGCAAAGTCCACCAGAGCCCCTGAGGACTGGGACGCTTACAAGAAGAATCTGAGAGGATACAAGCGAGAACTGAGAAAGGCTCAGCATAACTCTTGGAATGCTTACTGCAGCAGTATTGAGAATACGTCCGAGGCTTCCAGACTACGGAAGGTTCTAGCATCCACCAACTCCGCTCCAGGTTTCATTAAAACATCGGAGGGCAATTGGACAACGTCCAGTAAGGAGACGCTGGAGGTACTATTGGACACACATTTTCCTGGAAATCAGACGGTTGAACCATGTACTGGCGGTGCCACAGTTGCTCAGCGGTCGTTTCCTGTCGAGGAAATTGTATCGGAAACTAGAATAAGATGGGCGCTAAATAGCTTTGGACCATTCAAATCCCCTGGACCTGATGGAATTACTCCGGCGGAGTTACAAGCTGTAACTGACAAAATTATCCCCTGGTTGTCGGTGATATATAAAGGATGTATCAACTTATCATATATCCCAGGAAAGTGGAGGGAAACAAAAGTCGTTTTCATACCTAAAGCGGGAAAAGCCTCTCACTCGAGGGCGAAGGATTTCCGACCAATCAGCTTATCCTCATTCCTACTTAAGACTCTGGAGAGGATGATAGATATTTATCTTAGAACTAGCATCGATTCAAGTTTGTTCTCGAAACGACAGCATGCATACTCGAAGGGCAGGTCTACTGAGACCGCACTACATGAACTAGTCAGCTTTATTGAAAGCTCACTATCTGTCAAAGAATACACAATCGTGGCGTTTCTAGACATCGAAGGGGCGTTCAATAATGTCCATCCGAGCTCGATATTAAATGGACTGATAACTCTGAATGTTGATCCATGTATACTCAGGCTGTTAGACGAACTGCTAATGAAGAGACGTATTTCAGCCACACTAGGACAAGCAAACATACAAAGGTATGTGAACAGAGGCACTCCCCAAGGAGGAGTCCTATCACCTCTTCTTTGGAATGTTGCTATAAATAGCCTTCTGGTTACTCTAGAAAAAGAAAGGATAAAAGTGTTGGCATACGCAGATGATGTGGCTCTGGCAGTCAGGGGAAAATTCCCATCCACAATCAGAGATATTATTCAGAGGGCCCTCCGGATGACTGAGAAATGGGCGAAAGACAATGGTCTTGGGGTAAATCCTGCAAAGACAGAATTAGTCATGTACTGCAACGATCGCAAAACTCCCACGGTTAGGCCTATTTCCTTAGGGGGTATTGAAATTCCCTTTGGTGAATGTGCAAAATACCTTGGCGTTATTTTGGACAGGAAGCTGAACTTTAAGCTTAATATTGAAGAAAGGGCGAGAAAGGCAACTGTATCTTTGTACTCGTGCAAAAAGGCAATAGGAAAAAAGTGGGGACTGAAACCAAAAATTGTGCATTGGCTATACACGGCAGTGGTTAGACCTATAATGCTATATGGTGTTGTAGTCTGGTGGCCGGCACTTCAGAAACCGACTTGTTTAGATAAAGTTCAGCGTATGGCGTGTTTGTGTATTTCAGGCGCATTCAGCAAGACAGGAACAAATTCCCTTAATGTCGTGCTGCATCTATTGCCTTTAGACATTTTGGCCAAACAGTCAGCTGCAACAACGGCTGTGCGGTTGCGCGAACTATCGCTGTGGTCGGAAAAAGGTTACGGTCACAGTTCTGTCCTCAAAACAATGCCAGATGTGCCTAACGTAGTGGATTACACTTTGGCGAGTCCACTTTTCGACAAAAAGTTTGAGACTCTAATCCCCAACAGTGAGGCGTGGTGCACACAGACCCCGGGGAATAAAGAATATATAGATTTCTACACTGATGGCTCCAAATTGGATGGACAAGTGGGGTTCGGAGTATATTCTAATGATCTGGAACTTCGAATAGCGAAAAGATTACCTAATCACTGTAGTGTTTTTCAGGCTGAAATATTAGCAATAAGAGAGGTGGCGAATTGGCTGAGAAGTAATGTTCCAAAAAATGTGGGCATTAATATATACTCAGACAGTCAACCTGCAATAAAATCCTTGGACTCTGTGTTCCTCAACTCGAAAACGGCCATCGACTGCCGCAAATCTCTCAATGAGATGGCTGAGCAGTACAATATTCACCTAATATGGGTGCCTGGCCATAGGAACATACCGGGGAACTGCGAAGCGGATGAGTTGGCAAGGCTAGGGACTACCTTACATATTCCAGGGGAACTAGAATTTGTTGGTATGCCCCTAGCTACCTGCAAGCTCATGCTGCGTGAGAAGGCTGTTATGATGGCAAATGTTCGATGGGAGAATTGCAAGGGTTGTAACGACACCAAGCAAATATGGCCCCATTTCAACTTAAACCGCACACTAGATATGCTAATGTTCTCGAGACGTCAGATATCACTCCTGATATCTGCTATAACGGGTCGCTGCCTGATAGGCGATTTTGCAAAAACTATTGGCGCGAAGTATAATGACTATTGTATGAGCTGTCATGATGCGGAGGAAAAAGAATCAATTAAACACCTCTTGTGTGAGTGTCCTGCATTTTGTGTAAAGCGCAAGCAACTTTTAGGAGCATATAGCTTCAGATTACTGGCGGATCTGGAAAACGTTAACTTAAGCAGTCTGCTACTGTTTTTGGAACAATCTGGTTGGTTCAACAAAGAAAAATAATCAAGAAGGTTCAGCGGTTAAAACTAGAAGTGCCCATATGTAATAGGTACTTTTAGTTAATGTGGTATCACAATGGACTGAATAGTCTAAGTGAGCCTGAATCTTAATCGGGCTGCCACTTTAACCTAACCTAACCTACTCTCTCATAGTATAACAACCCCTTTGCTTTGTTATTTTGCATTCTCATTTCATCTCATTGTCATTGTTATTGTTGTTGTAGTAATGCGAGCATATATGTATGTGAGTGTATATGTGTTTGGCAGACACCAAAATAACTTAATGGTCGTTGATTCTTCTAGCGTTGTCAAAGAATGTTCTGGCGTTGCCAGAATATTGTAGTGCTGCCAGAATATTCTCACATTGCCAGACCGTCGTATATAAAAGCGCTCGCATGCTGCTAACGAGTCAGTCTTAATTAAAGCGTCATCAGTGTGAACGAATTGTAAAGTGAATAGTAAATAAATTGTAGATTAACGTTATTGAAACGAACAGTATTTTAATTGACGGGTAATTAAAAACGCCTAAATATAAAAACGTAACAATTGGTGTCGGAAGTGAAATAACGAAAAAAATTACAAAGAAGTTTAATGAGCTTCGAGTGGAAGACTTAAAAAAGGAATTGAGCAAACTGGAGCTGCCGACAACAGGCAATAAGGCCCAGCTTCAAAAGCGTCTACTGGAAGAGTTTGAACGGCGTAATATGGACATTGCGACGCATGAGTTTGATTATAAGGAAGACATTGATGAATCAATACTCGTCAATACCAGCAGTGTAGAAACTCCGTCTGTGGCTTCGAGAAGCAAGTTCTAGAAAATTGGAAGAAAAATTCGACGAAAATTCTAGAATTCTCAATGAAAAACTACAACAAATTTCTGAAGGCATGGAGAAACGTGTGGACCATATAGAAAATCAAATTGTGGAATTGGATAATAAAGTTCTTTCGGTGGATGAAAAAATTATGGTTCATGATGAGAAGTTTCTACACATCGAGAAAAAAATGTCAGAGCTGGAAGTTAAAGGTGGTCAAGTGCGCGTCATCGAGGGCTCAAAAATCAAAACTCCTATTTTCGATGGCTCAACGTCATTTCATTTCTTCAAATTCTAATTCGAAATGGTTGCTTGTAGAAATTTGTGGAATGACGATGATAAAGCAATTGAACTTCTATTGGCATTAAAGGGCAATGCTGCTGATGTGATACAAAGCATTCCCACTGCTTCTAGAAATAACTATAATGAAGTAATAGCGGCACTTCAACGCAAGTATGGTGGAGAGCACAATATATTCAGAATGGAATTGAGATGAAGAATCCAGAAATCGAATGAGCGGCTAGTGCTTTTGACATACCCAGGTGAGAGTCATCCTCTTGTGGACCGCATCAAGATTGAGACCTTCGTCAATGGAATTCGAGACCCAGATATAAAATGTGTCACAAAAGGCTACATTCGCTGAAACAGTAATATTCGCACTCGCACAGGAGACTGCGAGATTGCTAGCGCGGCCTCAAATTCACAAGGTACGTAAAGTAGAGACAGAGTGTGACGAATCAAAGTTCGTTATTGAGTCGATGAAAGAGGCCACGAAGCAGGCAATGCAAGAAATGAAGCAAGAGGCAAATAAATCCCGGATCAAATGCTATAACTGTGATAAGCCGAGACATCTAGCTCGAGAATGCAAAGCACGACGCAAACGGTCAAGATCCACATCACCATTTCCAATAAACACCACATTGTCAAATGAGTCACCTTTAAACTAAATCGAGCTAGTTCAGCGGGGCAAGAGCTGGCTCACTCAGACGATGACCCCACCATCTCCATAGCAATAGTTCAACAGAAAAATAACAATTTAACTATTGCGTGTGCTATTAATGGCGACAAGCGTACTTTGACGTTGGATACTGATTTAGTAAAAGGAAAAGTTACACCACTTACACCGCAACCGTATATGGAAAGATCGCCGTAAAATTAACTATTGCTAACATATTCGTTACATATGATTTCATTGTGGCCGATATAGTAGACGAAATTATAATCGGAGCGGATTTCATGATTGCTTTTGATCTCAATCTGGATATGAAGCGTCGTGTAATGACATGGTGCGATACCGAAATAACGGTAAACGTTGGTTACGACGAGAATACACCTGTCAGACGTTTGACAACGAGCCAGTCAGAGTCTATACCACCGAATGCCGAAGCAATTATATGGGTTTCTATGAATGGAGATTGTGAAGTCGGCCAATTGTGGGTTGTTGAACCAGCAGAAAACAAAGACAACAACATCTTGATAGCAAATGCCCTGGTAACAACGAACGAAGAGAGACTAATACCAGTTCATGTCTTAAACTTGTCTGACAATCACGAGCAAATTGTAAAATTTTCTGACATTGGCAAATGTACACCAGCCGAGGCAATAGTCAATTTCGAAGACAACTCATCAAAGACGCATGGAGCAGTGAGAAAACATCTAGAAGGGTATGTCGAGGCTTGGATACGTCCTCTATCGCCGTCAGAGAGAAATAAAGCCAAGCAATTGTTGTGGAAAAAAGCCTCTGTTTTTGCTTCTGAAAAGGTAAATCATGGAAGAACATTTGTAGTGAAACATGCAATTAAAACTGCAGAAGAAAGGCCCATAAAACAGGCACCACGAAGTGTTCCCCTGGCAAAAAGAGACGAAGTTCAAAAGCTCATAAAGGAAATGGCGGAGAGTGGTGTGATCGAGCCATCATCAAGTCCTTGGTGTTCCCCAGTTGTGCTGGCCAAAAAGAAAGATGGAAGTACCCGATTCTGCATGGACTACAGAAAACTGAATGATGTCACCAAAAAGAACAGTTATCCGCTTCCACGCATTGATGACACGTTGGGCACACTAGACGGAACAACATGATTTTCTTGACTTGCAGAGTGGATATTGGCAAGTAGAGATCGCCGAGAAAGACAAGGAAAAGACGGCTTTTGGCGTTAATGGCGGTCTCTGGCAATTCAATGTAATGCCGTTCGGGCTCTGCAACGTCCGGCTACCTTCAAAAGATTGATGGAGCGGGTACTGAAGGGGTTGCACTGGAAGTCGTGCTTGATATACTTGGATGACATCATAGTGATGGGCAAAACATTTGACGAGCACCTAAGAACTTGAAAGACGTTATCCAGCAATTGTCAGCCGCTGGCCTACGCCTTAACACAAAGAAATGCTCCCTTTTCCAGCGGGAAGTTAAATACCTGGGTCATCATGTGACTGCAGAGGGCATATCCACCGATGAAGACAAAATCCAAGCTGTCAGAGATTGGCCACGACCCCGAAATCTCCACGGATTAAGAGGTTTCCTTGGGTTATGTACATATTACCGACGATTCGTCCCAAACTTCGCCAGCATCGCCGCTAGTCTCCATAAATTGAAGCAAAAAGGTCAGAAGTTCCAGTGGAGCGACGAACAGGAGGATTCATTCCAACATTTAAAATAATTTTTATGTTCAGCTCCTGTTCTAGCGTATCCTATTCCGGGCGAAAAATTTGTTTTGGATACTGATACTAGCGCGCATGGTATTGGAGGTGCTATCCCAACAGATAAACGGCAAGGAGAAGGTCATCGGATATTTTAGCCGAACGTTGTCCAAGCCCGAAAAGAACTACTATGTAACGCGACGAGAGCTGCTAGCCATCATAGAGAGTGTAAAACATTATCATAAATATTTTTATGAAAAACTATTCTTGCTCAGGACTGATCACTCAGCTCTACGATGGTTGCTCCAATTCAAGAATCCGGAAGCTCAACTGGCACGTTGGATCGAGAGGCTCCAAAGCTATGATTTCAGTATCGAGCATAGAAAAGGTGGAAAACACGGTAACGCTGGCGCTTTGTCACGTCGACCTTGCAGTATAGAATGGAAGCACTGCTCGAAAGTTCAACACAAGGAGGAGATTGTTGATATTCGCCTGTTACACATCGAATCTGGAGTGGACTGGCCAACAGAACAGCGTAAAGATCCCATTTTGAACAAAATTATTTCGGCAAAGGAAGAGAACAGAAGCCCAGTAAAAAAGACATCGCAGCCGAAAGTCCACTTATGAAATTATACTGGGCTCAATGGAATAGATTAGTTCTAGTCAATGGATCCCTGCAACGTAAATGGGAAAGCGAAGATGGCAAGAGCAGCCGAAATTTGATCATCGTACCGGATTCCAAAATAAGAGACGTTTTGGCGGAGTTCCATAATGGTCCCAGTGGAGGTCATCTGGGAATAACCAAAACAGCCGAGAAAGTGAAGCTGGGTTGGATGCCAGAAATCAATTGCTGAATGGGTAGCCAATTGCGAGAATGCAAGAGTATAGACCAGGAGCCCCGTTTGAAGAATAGCAATGGACGTGGCAGGCCCTTTCCCAGTAAGTGATTCTGGAAACCGTTATGTCCTTGTGGTCATGGATTACTTCAGCAAATGGCAGGAGGTGTATGCAATTCCAAACCAAGAGGCAAAACCGATTGTGGATGTGGTCAACAAAAACTGGATATGTCGCTACGGTGTGCCGTCCGAGATTCACCCAGATCAGGGAAGAAATTTTGAATCGGCCATATTCAAAGAGATGTGTGAATCCCTTGGTATCAAGAAAACGAGGACTACGCCATTACATCCACAATCCGATGGCATGGTAGAAAGGTTTAATCGCACTCTGGATGGAGTATTTATTAAATTAATTTCTTTTAACTTATATTTCATGTTAGCCTGATAATGAAACAGGCAATTGACGTCCAAATGCATTATATCTAATTATACAATTATTATTCGAGCTTTATGGACAGATATAGATTAAGGAACATGGTTAATAGAGCCATTGAAAAGAAAACGCCAGATACCAATCTATACACGCCTGGACTGTACATGTTTCGGTTCGGGCGAATGAACCTTTCCACAGCCTTTAGTATAGTCTGGCTGGGAGAGATAACTCAATTTTGGGCCCTTTATGCTAACTCCTTATGGAGAAAACATTTGGGAAATTTCCTCTTACAAATTGAATCATCTTTTCTCCCACTGTACATCATCTTTTCATATAACTTACAAGTCCCTTAATCTTATTTTTATTTCGTTTTGTTACATAGTAATGCAACAACACGAAATTTATTTTTAGAAAGCTAATTTGTTAGAATTCACCTAAGTGGATTTGGACGTCAATTGCCTGTTTCATTATCAGGCTAACATGAAATATAATAAGCAACGATGAGCCCGTCGTAAAACTGGGAAAAACACGACTAATGTACGCGTTAGAATTGTTGTTGTATCCTGGAAACCAGTTTCTGTTAATTGTCATATGTTGTAGTTGACTGTAGAAACAACAAGCATTGTTCGACTGTTCACCACTTAGGTGAATTCTAACAAATTAGCTTTCTAAAAATAAATTTCGTGTTGTTGCATTACTATGTAACAAAACGAAATAAAAATAAGATTAAGGGACTTGTAAGTTATATGAAAAGATGATGTACAGTGGGAGAAAAGATGATTCAATTTGTAAGAGGAAATTTCCCAAATGTTTTCTCCATAAGGAGTTAGCATAAAGGGCCCAAAATTGAGTTATCTCTCCCAGCCAGACTATACTAAAGGCTGTGGAAAGGTTCATTCGCCCGAACCGAAACATGTACAGTCCAGGCGTGTATAGATTGGTATCTGGCGTTTTCTTTTCAATGGCTCTATTAACCATGTTCCTTAATCTATATCTGTCCATAAAGCTCGAAAAATAATTGTATAATTAAATTTCTTTTAACTTTAATACTTCTTTATTTAATTATTTTTTGTAAAGAGAATAAACACATACTCACCAATCAAACAAATAAATACAACAAATATTATAATTGAACATTAGCCTGGTTGTGTTGTCATTTGGATCTGTGGGTTGTGGGTGAAGTTTGTTCTGGGACGGTGGCAAGAGAATACCTCCTAAAGATATGGGCTTAACCGTGGGAGTTTTGCGATCTTTGCAGTACATGACTAATTCTGCCTTTGCAGGATTTACTCCGAGACCATTCTCTTTCGCCCATTTCTCAGTCCTCCGGAGGGCTCTCTGTATAACTTCTCTGATTGTGGATGGGAATTTTCCCCTGACTGCTAGAGCCACATCGTCTGCGTATGCCACCACTTGTATCCTTTCTTTTTCTAGGGAAACCAGAAGGTTGTTTATAGCAACATTCCAAAGAAGAGGTGATAGAACTCCTCCTTGGGGAGTGCCTCTGTTCACATACCTTTGTATCTTTGCTTGTCCTAGTGTGGCCGAAATACGTCTCCTCATTAGCAATTCATCTAGAACCCTAAGTATACCCGGATCAACATTCAGAGTTGCCAGTCCATTTAATATAGAGCTCGGATGGACGTTATTGAATGCCCCATCGATGTCCAGAACGCCACGATTGTGTATTCATTGACAGATAGTGAGATTTCAATAAAGCTGACTAGTTCATGCAAAGCGGTCTCAGTAGACCTGCCCTTCGAGTATGCATGCTGTCGTTTCGAAAGCAAACTTGAATCGACGCTAGTTCTAAGATAAATGTCTATCATCCTCTCCAGAGTCTTAAGTAGGAATGAGGATAAGCTGATTGGTCGGAAATCATTCGCACTCGAGTGAGATGCTTTTCCCGCTTTAGGTATGAAAACGACTTTTGTTTCCCTCCACTTTTCTGGAATATATGCTAAGTTTATACATCCTTTATATAGGTTAGATTAGGTTATGTGGCAGCCCGATGTATTAGGCTCACTTAGACTATTCAGTCCATTGTGATACCACAGTGGTGAACTTCTCTCTTATCACTGAGTGCTGGCCGGTTCCATGTTAAGCTCAATGACAAGGGACCTCCTTTTTATAGCCGAGTCCGAATGGCGTTCCACATTCCAGTGAAACCACTTAGAGAAGCTTTGCAACCCTCAGAAATGTCACCAGCATTAGTGAGGTGGGATAATCCACCGCTGAAAATTTTTGGTGTTCGGTCGTAGCAGGAATCGAACCCACGACCTGGTATATGCAATCCTTAATCGCACTCCAGAGGGACTGAGACGAGCATATACCAAAGTTTTTGTTGTCCTATAGATCTGCCATTCATGATTCCACCTCTCGAACACCGGCCAATGTTTTATTCGGAACTGAGTTAAAGTTGCCTGGAGATCTGATATTCGGCGCTAAACCTAATGAGCTCGCCATGGAAGAAAACAGAAACGACATCCCAAACACTTTCGGTGAAGTTCACGAATCAGTGCGCAACAAAATAAAAATTGTCAGCAACAGATTGAAGGCGAGATAAGATCGTGCTGTAAATACTGAGGGCTTCCAAGAAGAAGAATTGGTTCTGCTATTTAACCCGCAACGAAAGAAAGGATTGTGTCCTAAACTGCAAACACAGTGGGAAGGCCCATACAAAGTCATCAAGAAGATCAATGATGTTGTATACCGGATTCAGAAGGACGACAGCCCTAGATCAAAGATGAAAGTTGTACATCTGGAAAGATTGGCTACCTTCTGTGCCTGTTCGGGACGATCAGGCTTAAGCGGGAGGCAGTGTTACGAATTTGATAATTATAGATTTAAGTTTATTTAAATTAGTTTCCGTTAATATAAAATTTCAAATTGTAACGATAAAATTTCGTTATCACTTGGAATCATCTATTCATTTTCTGGTACTTTCCTGAATTTCTTTTATGTTCTTTTGTTTGCTTATTTTCATATCGAAATGTAAGTTGTTACTCTCTCATAGCATAACAACGCCTTTGCTTTGTTATTTTGCATTCTCATTGTCTATTGTAATTGTTATTGTTGTCGTAGTAATGCGAACATATATCTATGTGAGTGTATATGTGTTTGGCAGACACCAGATGAATAACTTAATGGTCGTAGATTCTTCTAGCGTTGTCAAAGAATGTTCTGGCGTTGCCAGAATATTGTAATGCTGCCAGAATATTCTCACATTGCCAAACCGTCATATATAAAAGCGCTCGCATGCTGCTAACGAGTCAGTCTTAATTAAAGCGTCAAACGAATAACATCAGTGTGAACGAATTGTAAAGTGAATAGTAAATAAATTGTAGATTAACGTTATTGAAACGAACAGTATTTTAATTGACGGGTAACTAAAAACGCCTAAATATAAAAACGTAACAATATATTAGGTGAACATATGCTCTAAATTCACTACTTATTTCATGGCCGAAGGTATGCTTGGGTTGAAGTACTTTCCTCGTAGGACATGCGTATGTATATGTAATCCGAAGCGATTCCAATTTGTAAGTGGTTATTTCTTTTTGATTGGGATTACCTACAAGATTACCGGGTAATGAGAGTTTTATGTGTATCATCCTCTCCAAAGTCTTAAGTAGGAATGAGGATAAGCTGATTGGTCGGAAATCCTTCGCACTCGAGTGAGAGGCTTTTCCCGCCTTCGGTTTTAATTAATTTTATGTTTTAATTAATTTTCTTAACTCTTCGTCGGTTTTGGCATTTTACTTTTCCAGAAAGTAACGAAAGCATTTGTATTAATATGAGAATTATTCACTATTTATATCTTCACTATTTATTAAAAATTAAATTTATTTTAGAATGGGCAAGTTTGGGCAGACAAATTGTACAACACGTAAAAGTATACTTCCTCAACAATAATAAATAAAAGGTTTCTTTAACAAACGTTAACAACTGTTTAAAAGTTTTCTTTATTAACTGTTATTGCAAAAAAATTAGACACGAAATTTTTCAATTTTTGATGTTCTTGATTACACGCAAACTGCATAAATTTTGGTAAACATTGACAGCTTCTTTTCATGAACAGGATAGTCAAGTTTTAGATTTGCTTTTGATTTATACTATCCAAGATGTTACAAAGTAATTTGAATTGGAACATCTAACAATTTTTCATTTTGAAAATTTGACTTTTTGCCGCTATTTTGCGATTTCCGCCCATAGTGCTTTGTAGGGTAAACCGAAAACTTTCCAACAGCAACTTTCCAGCAACACAATTTTTATTCAACCGTCGAACTGAACGTACGTGTTATTTTAATATCGGATTACGAATTTCACGTGTGTTGGAAAATCAAACCACCATGCAGCGAAATTCAAAGTTATCCACTGGGTTGCTAACTTCTGGGCCCAGTGGACGGGTATCGACTGAAGTTATAAATTTGGGCAGTGACAAAGAGTCAAGCCCAATAATAATCCTGATCCTGAGTCGATACTAAATAGACTAAAGGAATGTAACCCAGATCTTCCAACCGCCGATTGGAAGGTTGGTCGTTTGGATGAGGTGGATGGACCAAGACGACTTGCGGTGTTTATATTGAACATTGAGTCGCTGCCACATCTAGCCCAGACCCAAGGACGTGTAAGGCTATGGTCACACTAGGCAAATATTTGACTAAAATGAGTGTCAAACATTTTTCCACAATCATTTTTTTTTTTTTTTGGAAAATATTCCTACAATGATGTTAGATATCCAATATAAGCTACAAATGTCTCTTGGTTTGGCTGTGGCGACGGATTCTTTTTTGATTTCTGTCAAATATTTGCCCAGTGTGACCATAGCATAAGTCATGGCTTTCATGACATTCATATGAAGGTATACAAAAGCGATCAGTCAAATGATTCCGAAACGAACAAGCCTCCGGTAGAGTTAGAAGAAAAAAATCTTGTGAAGCCGAAGGAGACATAAAAACTGCAGACATTGACGAACATTGTATGCGGGAAGTCCCTACAGACTCAAACCTCACCAAAGCTGAACCGCGGGTTGTTGCGAAAGTCACCGAGATCTGTGAAGAGGAAGCCCTTGATAACTCAATTGAAGCGGCTGATGTGACGGTGGTTGAAAATTTGGATTGTTCTACGGTTCCTCCAGATAAATCTTCACCATTGTAAGGCCTCTTGTGCTGCCTTAAAAGTTCTCCTAATGAAAGGAGACATAGATATAGTTCTTATTCAAGAACCATACATATATAAGAACAATAACTGTGAATTAATCACTCCGGGTATCAAACTTTTGCATAATACCGGTAAAGATATAAATCGAGCATGTATAATTGCTAAAAACGAACTAAACTTGTTTCTGCTTCCTTCATTGAGCAATGCAGACACTGTCGTAGCCAAGGCCGTATTCATGGGGGGGGATGAGGGGGATCAAACCCCCCCCCCGAAATGAATGCATATTTTTATATATATAAATATATATTTTTAGCTGCATAGAAAAATCTTATCGAAGATGTTGAAGGAAAGCTGAAGGTTTTATTTTGAAAACGCTTACCTATAAAACTTGCACAAATCGTAGAATACTAGTTGAAAAGCCCGTCAAACGACGGTCGAAAAAAACAAATTGCTTTTGTTCTCGCACCACAAATTTCATTTTTGGAAAATGTATTTCTGCTTTTTATGTGTGTTTGTTGTTCTTTTTGTGAACATGACTCGCTTTGTTTGGCCATAACAACAACAACGAAACAGCCAAACACACATGTGTAAATGAAATGGCGCAAAACCTGCCTAATTCAGCGATGGAAGCACTTGGAGAGTGCAATAAAGAGATATTTCCAAACGTGCATATTCTTTTAAAAATTTTGGTCACTTTGCCAGTAACTCAGGGATGGAAAATACAATTTTTAAGAAAGTACAAAAAAGGTATTTTTTGAGCGGAAAGGTACTTTTTACTAAATTTCAACAAAAATTTCACTGGAAGATTATTGTCAAGAGACTGAATTTTAAAGAAAATAAAATTTTGAAAAAGTTTTCTATATAAAAAAATTTTGAAAAAATTTTCTATAGCCGGCTATCATACAAAAACCTTTTTTATTCGGAAGGTTCAAGTGTGGTTTATTGTTGGGTTTAATGAACTGCCTGAATTTATTCTTATAATTGGTTGATAGTTTTGCTGCAAGTAGGGGATGCTGATGACGAATGTGGTAATTCCGAAACGTGCGTCCATCCAACCATCTTGCAGTCATAGGGCTTTGCCCAAATAAATTTGACAAACATTATTTTCCTCTGTTGGTTAAGCTACACTTGTAGTTTAGTCAATGTACACCCAGAAAAAAGTGCCTTCGAAACTAAAGGAAAATTTTTTCATCAATATAGTTTATCCATTTTATTTCCATTAAGGTAAATTTTTGTGAGAAATAATAAAATTTAATCGTTTCAGTAAAAAAATCCTAAACTGGAAGCAGTTAGGAATAGTTCAATAACTAGAATAAGGCATGGAATTTTACTCATACTGTTTTCTTCGCTGGGTATAAGAATTTACTACTGAACAAGAAAATTTTATTCACCGATAACAAAGCATTCGTAAAAATAAACAAAATCCGAACTAAAACCAAGCTTCCTCAAAATTAGTAAAATTTCTTATAAAATGATAATTGCGACTTCCTTTATAATAGAAAGTTTTTCACACATACGAACAACACTTGGCATAGAAAAATATTTTAGTTCATTCGTACTAAGAAGTATGCAATCCTTTCAAAACTTAAGGAAACACACTTGTTAGAATATAGGAAATTTTCCTATATTTCTATTGTCTACCTGTAATCGATACCTGTCATCGTAATCGATGTGTTTGCGCGTGGGTGTAATCGATATGTTTGCGCGTGGGTTGTTTTTTTAGTTGGAATCGCGTTGTTGTGGTATACGGAGAGATTGTTAAAAAATAATATGGTAAAATAATATAATAAATAACAAATAAAATATATAAAATATTTGTTATTTTAAATTAGTGAGAAAAACGTTCGTTTTTTGAAAATAAATCTATCAATGTTCATTTCATTTGTCTTCATTTTGGAATCTTCAATTATCAGGTAATATTCAGTGACGCTAACCTTTTGTATCAAAAATGGTATATGATTTTTTATATTTGTAGGTATTGAAATTGTAAAAGGAGGACAAAATCGTTAGGCAGCAACTTATTAAAGGTGAAAAGTACAAGAAGAAGAAAAAGTGCGTTTTACAGTTGATAATATCACATGGAAATTGGAAATAGTGGAATAATAAACTAATATTTCAAGGACAGTCGATACTGTTGATTCTTAATAAATATATTCAATATATATATAAAACTTGTCTTTTATTGAAGATAAAATTGCTTATATAAATAAATAAAATTGTATTTAAAAACGAAGGTAAGCAGTTCTAATTATGAAGTAAAAGTTTTACCACAAATATGTAAGATTTGCCCAAATGAATGAAAAAATTTCAATAAAATCATTCCATATATGAATTCAAATCAGTTAATTTTTTTCATTCTGTAGTATAGTGGTATATAAATATAGGAAAATGTTAACTAATATATGGAATGCATTATACCTAATTTCTACGAAAATCACATCGTTCAAACAAATAAAAATGTCTTTGGCGCTATACGAAGTTCAACTTTCTTCACAATGAGTTCATTTTAACTTACAGAAGGGGTCACTTTTTTCTGGGTGTATGGTTTTAAGCTGCAATAAAAAAACAACAACAATGCTTAAAGAACAAAACCAACAATAACAAAACAAAACGAAAGGAAATAAAATTTTGCAAAAAAATTCTATAGAAAAAAAATTTTGCAAAATTTTTTCTATAGAAATAAAGTTTTGCAAAAATTTCCTATAGAAATTTTCAATTGAAATAAAATTTTGACAAAATTATCTATAAAAATAAAATTTTGCAAAAATTCTATATAGAAATAAAATTTAGACAACATTTTCTACCGAAATAAAAAATTGATAATATAGAATCGCATTCTTTTTTTTCGACTAAAACATTCTTGAAGTTCAATAAAATCCTGTTTTTGACTATATCTTTTACAAAATCGAGATTTTCTTCCCACATGAACATGTCTTTCTCAAAATATTAAAATATTTTTGTACTATAAATCTGATATCGACTCAAAAATGTCTACACAAAAGGTACTAAATCATTCGCAGGGGTACTACGGTACTGACCGGGTGCAGTTACTACGTGCTCATCCGAACGTTCATTTTCAAAAATTAAGAGAGTAAAGACGTATCTTAGAAATTCGACTGGCGAGAGTAGACTCAATGGATTGGCATTAATGTCGGTTCATCGCCGAATAAATGTGCCGACTGAAGAAGTCATTGATTTATTTGCTGCCCAAAAAGCCCGTCGGCTCAATTTAATATTATAAAAATATTGTATACATACCTTTGCATAAATAAAATTTTCTACACATGAGATTATATGAATATTTTTTTTTTAAAGTTGAACCCCCCCGAATTAAAATCCTGGCTACGGCCTTGGTCGTAGCCAGTTTAGCTATATCCAAATGCAAATACTGGGTATCTTCGGTCTACATGGAACATGATAGGGAGATGCCTCCATGTGCCGTTAAGACCTTAGTTGAGGAGTCACTGAAAAAAAAAGACAAAACTCATTATGGGATGCGATGCAAATGCACATCATAGCATTTGGGAAGTAGTGATACTAATGCAAGGGGAGGGTCGCTAATAGAGTTTATTTTGCGTAGTAACCTGGTAGTTTGCAATAAGGGCGATGCACCAACCTTCGTCACCAAAAACAGGCAAGAGGTTTTGGACGTCACATTGGCCTCTCTGGAACTGAATGATGAAATATCTGGGTTGCAAGTTTCAGATTGGCTGTTCGTACTTCAAAGACCATATTTCCGCCAAATGTTAGGAAAGCTAATTGGAATAGGTATAGGCAATCGTTCAATATGATGATACCGGAAATATCAGAGACAAATATGAGCACTGTGCAAGATATCGAACACGCAGTGGAGCGGATTACTAAGGCCTTCAACATCTCACTGAAAGCTACATGCCCTAGAAGGAAGCCAAGGGGGAAAAATCGGCCGCCATGGTGTACTACGGAGTTAAGTAATATGAGGAAATCCTGCAGG
Organism: Haematobia irritans; assembly: GCF_050003625.1. Classification (NCBI taxonomy): domain Eukaryota; kingdom Metazoa; phylum Arthropoda; class Insecta; order Diptera; family Muscidae; genus Haematobia; species Haematobia irritans. Next base: position 98,183,483 of record NC_134398.1, read on the forward strand.
AAGCTCTTTAACAAAAAAGTCCACCAGAGCTCCTGAGGATTGGGACGCTTACAAGAAGAATCTGAAAGGATACAAGCGAGAACTGAGAAAGGCTCAGCATAACTCTTGGAATGTTTACTGCAGCAGTATTGATAATACGTCCGAGGCTTCCAGACTACGGAAGGTACTAGCATCCACTAACTCCGCTCCAGGTTTCATTAAAACATCGGAGGGAAATTGGACAACGTCCAGTGAGGAGACGCTGGAGGTACTATTGGATACACATTTTCCTAGAAATCAGACGGTTGGACCATGTTCTGGCGGTGCTACAGTGACTCAGCGGTCATTTCCTATCGACGAACTTGTATCGGAATCTAGAATAAAATGGGCGTTAAATAGCTTTGGGTCATTCAAATCCCCCAGACCTGATGGAATTACTCCGGCGGAGTTACAAGCAGTGACTTATCCCTTGGTTGACGGTGATATAACATATTCTAGAAAAGTGGAGGGAAACAAAAGTCGTTTTCATACCTAACGCAGGAAAAGCCTCTCACTCGAGTGCGAAGGATTTCCGACCAATCAGCTTATCCTCATTCCTACTTAAGACTCTGGAGAAGATGATAGACATTTATCTTAGAACTAGCGTCGATTCAAGTTTGCTCTGGAAGCGAAAGCATGCATACTCGAAGGGCAGGTCTACTGAGACCGCTTTGCATGAACTAGTCAGCTTTATCGAAAGCTCACTATATGTCAATGAATACACAATCGTGGCGTTTCTAGACATCGAGGGGACATTCAATAACGTCCATCCGAGCTCGATATTAAATTGACTGGCAACTCTGAATGTTGATCCAGGTATACGTAGGCTGCTAGACGAACTGCTAATGAGGAGACGTATTTCAACAACACTAGGACAAGCAAACATGCAAAGGTATGTGAACAGAGGCGCTCCTCAAGGAGGAGTTCTATCACCTCTTCTTTGGAATATTGCTATAAACGACCTTCTGGTTTCCCTAGGAAAAAAAGGATAAAAGTGGTGGCATACGTAGACGATGTGGCCCTAGGTTAGGTTAGGTGGCAGCCCGATGTATCAGGCTCACTTAGACTATTCAGTCCATTGTGATACCACAGTGGTGAACTTCTCTCTTATCACTGAGTGCTGTGGCCCTAGCTGTCAGGGGAAAATTCCCACAATCAGAGATGTTATACAAAGAGCCCTCCGGATGACTGAGAAATGGGCGAAAGAGAATGGTCCTGGAGTAAATCCTCCCAAGTCATGTACTGCAAAGATCGCAAAACTCCCACGGTTAAGCCCATATCCTTAGGGGGTATTTAAATTCCCTTTGGTGAGTGTACAAAATACCTTGGCGTTATTCTGGACAGGAACCTGAACTTTAGGCTTAATATTGAAGAAAGGGCGAGGAAAGCCACGGTAGCTTTGTACTCGTGCAAAAAGGCAATAGGAAAAAAGTGAGGACTAAAGCCGAAAATTGTGCATTGGCTATACACGGCAGTGGTTAGACCTATAATGCTATATGGTGTTGTAGTCTGGTGGCCGGCACTTCAGCAACCGACAGGTTTTCGTAAAGTTCAGCGTATGGCGTGCTTGTGTATCTCAGGCGCATTCAGTAAAACAGGAACAGATTCCCTTAATGTCATGCTGAATCTATTGCCTTTAGACATCTTGGCCAAACGGTCAGCTGCAATAACGGCTGTGCGGTTGCGCGAGCTATCGCTGTGGTCGGAAAAAATGTAAGGCCACAGTTCGGTCCTCAAAATAATGCCAGATGTGCCTGACGTAGTGGATTACACTCTGGCGAAACCACTTTTCGATAAAAAGTTTGTAACTCTAATTCCCAACAGTGAGGCGTGGTGTATACAGACCCCGGGGAATAAAAGATATATTGATCCACACTGATGTCTACAAATTGGATGGACAAGTGGGTTTCGGAGTATATATTGTAAAGATCTGCAACTTCGAATAGCGAAAAGATTACCTAATCACTGTAGTGTTTTTCAGGCTGAAATATTAGCAATAAAAGAGGTGGCGAATTGGCTGAGAAGTAATGTTCCAACAAATATTGGCATTAATATATACCCAGACAGCAACCTGCTATAAAATCCTTGGACTCTGTGTTCCTCAACTCGAAAACGGCCATCGACTGCCGCAAATCTCTCAATGAGATGGCTGAGCAGTACAATATTCACCTAATATGGGTGCCTGGCCACAGGGACATACCGGGGAACTGTCAAGCAGATGAGTTAGCGAGGCTAGGAACTACCTTACATATTCCAGGGGAACTAGAATCTGTTGGTATGTACCTGTAAGCTCTTACTGCGTGAGAAGGCTGTCACGATGGCAAATGTTCGACGGGAGAATTGCAAGGGTTGTAACAACACCAAGCAAAAACTTGAACCGCACACTAGATATGCTGGTGTTCTCAAGACGTCAGATATCACTTCTGATATCTGCTATAACGGGTCGCTGTCTGATAGGCGATTTCGCGAAGTATAATGACTATTGTATGAGCTGTCATGATGCGGATGAAAAGGAATCACTTAAACACCTCTTGTGTGAGTGTCCTGCATTTTGTGTAATGCGTAAGCAAATTTTAGGGGCATATAGCTTTAGATTACTGGCGGACATGGAAAATGTTAACTTAAGCAGTCTGTTAATGTTTTTGGAACAATCTGGTTGGTTTAACAAAAGAAAAAAAATAGAGAAGTTTCAGTGGTACTTTTAGTTAAATGTGGTATCACAATGTACTGAATAGTCTAAGTGAGCCTGAAACTAAATCGACAAATATTTTAGTTCACTCGTACTAAGAAGTATTCAATCCTTTAAGGAAACACACTTTTTCAACTAGAGAAGGAATAACTACGTTTGTCGCTACCATGATATTTTCGTGAAAATTATGTATTTGATTTCGGCAACCATGTACATGTTTGCCGAGAAAACAACATTTTTGCTACAAAAATGCTGCATGTTCCCCGTCCAAAAATAACATTTTGATCTTGAAACATGTTTGAGGTGATCATCTTCCTTCTAGGGTGTTCAAAAACCATTCGGGTTTCGGTTTTTCAGAAAATACCATTCTTTGAAACCCATTTCCTCAAAACCAGTTAACCGATTAAAACCGAAAAATATAAATTAGTGAAAATGAGTTTTAACCGTCTATTCTACTCTAAACAATTATATACGGCCGTAAGTTCGGCCAGGTCGAATCGTATGTACCCTCCACCATGGATTTCGTAGATAATCTACTAAAAACTGTCATCCAAAATTGAATTACTTGGGTTGCGGTAACACTTGCCGATGGCAAGGTATCTTAAAACTTCTTAACACCGTCTTCTAAATTGTAAGTTAATCAATACGGGGTATATATTAAACGAAAAAACCGTTTAAATACGTATATAATTCAGTTTGACAAAATTTTCTATAGAAATAAAATTTTGACAAAATTTTCTTTAATAATAAACTTTTCACAAAATTTTCTATAGAAATAAAATTTTGGTAGATTTTTTTTGGCGATACGGATCAATTTTTTGTGTGATTGGCGATCGGCTATATAAAACTATAGACCGATATGGACCAATTTTTGCATGGCTGTTAGCGGCCATATACTAGCGCAATGTACCAAATTTCAACCGAATGGGATCAATTTTGCTCCTCCAAGAGGTTCCGGAGGACATATCTGGAGATCGATTTTGATCCTCTAAGAGGCTCCGGAGGTCAAATCTGGGGATGAGTTTATATGGGGACCAAAAATATTTATGGACCGATATGGACCAATTTTGACACTGTTGTTAGAGACCATATACTTACACCACGTACCAAATTTCAACCGGATCGGATAGCTTTTGCTCCTCTTAGAGGCTCCAGAGGTTAAATCTGGATCGGTTTATACATATAATTATGGATCGATATCTATCAATTTTTGCATGGTTGTTAGAGACCATATACTAACACCACGTACCAAATTTTAACCGGATCGCATGAATTTTGCTCCTCCAAAGTTGCGCAAAAGACTTTCATGCACAATCGGAGTACTTATGTTGTGGTTTCTTTATTATAAGTGAATGCTTGATGTCTGATATTTTTTTGTGAAATAAAGCTGTGGTTGAATGGTTGAAAGACCATTCACTATTTTGTTTAGTCTGATTTTTAGTCAATTTAATTAAATAAATAGTAATTGATATTAAAACTATTCTTTCATAAATGCACATATTAATAATGCTGCAACCAGGGCTTTGGAGTCGGAGCCGGAGTCGGAGCCGGAGTCGGAGTCGGAGTCTGAAGATTTTGCAGGAGCCGGAGTCGGAGTCGTAGAAATTTTCCTCGACTCCGGCGAAACAAATTTTGAAAAATACTTCATATCTTTCTAACTAAAGAAATAGTTCGACAAAATAGATTCCATTAGGGTTTTCAATCGAACAACGAAAAACGAAGTATTGGATTTCAGGCCATTCAAAGTGTATTTATACGGGTGAAATTTCACGGTGATGTAAAAATTATGTTTGACTAGAATATGGGCTGAATTTGTCAATTGCATTGTCCATTTTTATCGATTTTTTATCCTACACTCAAAAAAAAAAGTTACTTGGATCCAAAGATTTTGACCTTCCTTTAAGTATTTTGGTATTGATTCCGGGCCATAGATGCCGGTTCTTTAAAATAAGGAAATTTGTTTGCGACATATCTTGCTTTAAATCTAGGATCTATAAAATTAAAATTAGGATACAGATCTCATTTATCGAATTTTCATTCTATTTTTCCGGTATATTAACCCTTCGTTGCATGGCATTGCATATATGCAATGTTAGATTCTTATCTGTCTAGCTCCTATTCTTTTATATATTTTACCATAATTTTTTTCTTATTCACATTTTGGAAGTCGTATATTATATTTGATAAGGATTTTACCCAGTATTGTAGCAATTTCATATAAATAAAGCGAAATTAAAATAAGTATTTTGAGTACCTCGAAAAATTTAATTTATTTGTTTTAATATTTTGAAACTTTCTTAATATTTTTTAAAATGTAAATATAAAAAAAATGTTTAGCCTATTGTAAACGCTACGTATATAGTTTTGTAATACAAATTATATTTTCGAGTGCTCTACGATGAATTATATCATATCTGCAATTTTATGCGTTTTAGCCGATATGAACTGTCATTGCATATATGGCATATAATTGCATATGTGCAATATCATGCATTCAATCCATTTTGTTACTACTAGGAAACTTATCGACGAATATGAATATAAAGACGAATATTTTGATGATGATGGAGATTTAAACGCGGAGTTTGATATAAATCGGGTTCGTAGAAGACGCACAAGACGTAAAACTCTATAGACGTTAAATTCGGCTATAGAGCTTAATATGGAATCGAACTGCACTCAGTGATAAACAGAAGGTCACCACTGTGGTACCATAATTGACTGAAAAGTCAATGGAAAATGAAGTTATGGGTTGCCACGATACCTAATCTTGGTAAAAAGTGGGTTCACATTTCCATGTATCATATAGGCTAACATATACCAAAATCAGTTTTCAGCTTGTGGTACGTTCTACCTCCTTTGTTCCATCAAACCGAATCATCTCCGATATGGCGGTTTCTATATCTTGTAAAAGCCTAGCATTTGTCATAAACAGAGTTCCAAGTTCACTTTTTCGTCAAAATACGGCTGCAAACACAATCATCCGCGGCTCTTACTCAACACAGATGTGCCCCCAACTATAGGTGCCCGGTAATGATTCGTACAATGTTTCTGTTCGTCATCCTCTTTTCTTTAAGTAGTTGGGAGCCACCGTGATGCAATGGTTAGCATCGCCGCCTTGCATACTCAAGGTCGTGGGTTCGATACCTGCTTCGACCGAACACCAAAAAGTTTTTCAGCGGTGGATTATCCCACCTCAGTAATGCTGGTGACATTTCTGAGGGTTTCAAACCTTCTCTAAGTGGTTTCAGTGCAATTTGGAACGCCGTTCGGACTCGGCTATAAAAAGGAGGTCCCTTGTCATTGAGCTTAACATTGACTCGGGCAGCACTCAGTGATAAGAGAGAAGTTCACCAATGTGGTATCACAATGGACTGAATAGGGATCGGGCTGCCACCTAACTTAACCTCTTTAAGTAGTTCTCCAGTTTTTTTCTTGTTTGGGCCACTCCATAGAAGTTTTGCCGCCCTTCCGACCGTTGCACTATTCCACGTGGAACAATTTTGCGAAGCCCGCCAAACGGTCCCGCCTATATGGGATTGCGTTCACTTCCCTTTGTGTTAAATAAAAAATGCGGATCTAGCTGTGCATCATAAAAGGCAGACATTATTTAGAGTCCCAAAAGTTTGACTTTAACATTGTAGCCCGAGATGCAATAGGATCACCTCAAACATGTTTTAGAAGTAAAATGTTAGTTTTCGATGGGAAACATGTAAAATGTTTGTCGCAACCATGTATCTGATTTTGGCCAACATTTTATGTTTGGCGGGAAAACGACATTTTTTAGTAAAAATATTCCATTTTTCCCATCCTAAAAGGCAGAAATTATAAAGGCAGAAATCATAAAAGGCCGAAATTATTTAGAATCCCAAAAGTTTGACTTTTGGGATTCAGCAATAGGATCACCTCAAATATGTTTTAGAAGTAAAATGTTAATTTTCGATGGGAAACATGTAAAAACATTTTTTAGTAAAAATATTCCATTTTTCCCATCCAGCAGTAAAATTTTTCACTTAAAACATGTTGGATTTGATCATATTCCTCTTCTACGTGTGATATATAGAGATAACACCATGCACTAAAGAAATTGATTATCTGCATGAAATTGCATATATGCAATGTTACGTAACTTTTACTCCAGTGATTAGAATTGAACGAAAATTGGTTTACGGTATCATAACTCCACATACAACAGTTCTAACATACTAAAAAAAATTTATCCTTGCTCAAATTAAATCATGCAATCAAGGGTTAATAAAGCTATTCACGTACAAACAAATGCCAGTTTAAAAATCCATATTATGACGAATACTTCGAAGTAAAAAATATTTTCTTAATCCAAAAAAACTTTAAACCAAAGATGCTAAATCCTCAAAATAAGCCTTAGCCTATATTTGAAGCGACAGTGGGAGAAAAGATGATTCAATTTGTAAGAGGAAATTTCACAAATGTTTTCTCCATAAGGAGTTAGCATAAAGGGCCCAAAATTGAGTTATCTCTCCCAGCCAGATCTATACTAAAGGCTGTGGAAAGGTTCATTCGCCCGAACCGAAACATGTACAGTCCAGGCGTGTATAGATTTGTATCTGGCGTTTTCTTTTCAATGGCTGTATTAACCATGTTCCTTAATCTATATTTGTCCATAAAGCTCGAAAAATAATTGTATAATTAGATAAGGACGATTTCTTTAAATAAAAAATGTCTTTCTTTACTTTAAGAAAAATTAAGAAATAAAGACATGCAACTTTAACGAAGGGGCGCAAATGTTCAAAATGTCCTAAATTAAATAAAAAAAAAATTTTCCCGTCGGGCCAGATTTTGAGATAGCTTGACACAATATCTTGAGAAATATACACCCGATGTCTTTGGAAGCTGTAATTTTAAATTAAACCACTGCCGGTCTTTTAGGAGAAAGTTTGTTTCATCAAAGCCACTCGAAATTCTTTACATTAAATTAATGGCCTGTAATGTCCATAACTGATAGACCATTTATAAATCGATATTTCACCATTTTATTTCTATAGAAATAATATTCGTAACTGTCCAGCTATTCCTGTCATATGTTGTATGGTAGTTGTTATTTAAAATTCCGCCCGTCCGAATTTTTGGTAGTTTATGTTTGTTTTATATATCCGACACATTATATTTTTTAACATCTAAACATTCTATCTGATTGGTCCGACATTTTGATTTTATTATTATTTTTCTTTTTTATGCAAATTTAAAAATAAAACTTCTGGAAGCCTAATTATTTTTTGAAATTTTGTGTTTTTATAAATACATATTCTGGAGATTGTTTTTATCTACCCATATTTTGATGTGGTCTCTATATGTCTTTTTTAATTTATTGGCCTTAAATTAAAATGTAGAGTTCTTTACATCCCAAAAATGCGGAGGTTTATCGTCGAGTCATATCAACATTTAAAATTAGAGTTCTTTCGGAACCAGCGTTGCCAATTTAGCTTTTTTCCCGCTAGATTTGGCTTTTTTTGAAGACATTTAGCGGGAAAAAAATACATTTAGCTTTTAGCTTTTTTTCTGGCTTTTTTTCATGACCCTTTTAGCTGTTTTTGGCTTTTTTTTATTTTCGACATGTTTCTATTGAAATATGGATAAATCGGCGTTTTCATCTAAGCCTTGCTGGAAGTATAAGGGTTTCCACATATTTCAAAGCTCAGTTGAAACATTAATAATGAGTCCAGCCATTATGCCGGTATTTTTGTAGCAAATACACCTTGTTGTAAAGTTTTTTCATTATATACATAAAAGTTATCGTAAACTTTAAATCTACTATTACCATACAAATTTGTTAGATAAACTGTCAGTAAATTATTGGGAATATTATCATTTGACTCGTTTATCCTTTTTATGTTATTATAATATTCTAAAGTTATTACGATATTACTAAATTAAAATAGTAGATGTGAATAGCTTTGTGCACTGAAAAAATATTGTCGCCTCCTTAAAATACGAACGCGAATTTTGGTTATAATATCATTTGTGAATTTCTTTTATATAAACTCTTTTCCTTGTCCAAAAGACGATTAAGTCGTTAAAGCGATTCAACCTAAAAATGGGTATGTTTTCATGAAAGAAGGAAGAATTAATGAAATAGTCTTTAAATGTGAGGAGTTTTTGCATCTTAACCACAAACCAAAATAGCGTTCAAAAATAGAAAATGTTTTTCAACACTTTATTTTAAAAACGTATATATACAATAATTTCTACTTGAAGTCGAGTCTGAATTTGGAAATTTAAGTTGGCGTTAGCACGTTTTTAAAGCACTTTGATAGCTCATGAAGAAAAGGAAAATGTTTTTACTGGAAAATGTAAACTATATGTATTTTCTACAATTTAAATAAAAGTAATATATTTCGAATTTTTCACAATTTCAAATCCAAACTAAAATTTTATTTAAAAAAATGACAAATCATTTTTGTACCAAATCCAAAGCATGCTTAGATCATTTAATATTTTAAAATAACAAGTAAATTAAAAAGAGGTGTTGGGAAGGTAGCTCTCACAAAACGAAGGACTTCCAGTAAAAAATTTGTGATAGTAATCAAAATGTATCGAATACGCAAACAGAGCTAATATGCCTTAGATATTGTTACAGTCTCACAGAAGTGGAATTAAAATGAAAATAATATGCATTGTAAGTGAAATAAAGCCTTTAAGTTTGTTAAATTTCAATCAAAAATGTGACTTGTGATACAAAAAAATTTAGCTTTTTTTCTAGCTATTTTTTAGCATTTTTTAGCTTTTTTAGCTATTTTTTTGGGCAAATCTAGCGGTTTTTGGTGAAACAATTCTGGCAACGCTGTTCGGAACCTCTTTTGGAATACTGTTAAAATGAGATTTAGGTACACTCCCAGGAGTCGACTCCGGAGCCGGAGTCGAGCAAAATTGACTCGACTCCACAGCCCTGGCTGCAACAAAGCGTCGCCAAAAAACTAGTGAAAAAGTTTTTTTGGGTCTCGGAGTGGTGCAAAATTGGCGGAGAAGCAATATGAACTGTCATAGGAAGGATGTCCACCATTTCAGCAGCCGTTGCATTGAATTTACATCACTTCTTAAGGTGTGATCCGAATTCAGTGTTTTGAATGTGAATTAAAAAATTTTTGATATTTTCCCGAATAAATAATTTTTATAATATTTTCAAAAATTATCGATTTCCAGTAATCTAGCATTCTTCGGCATTTGAATAATTTGTACCATTTTCTTAATTCTTTTTAACCTATTTGAAAAAAAAAATACTCATTAAAATAAGACAAAACGAGCTATAAAAAATTTAATTAGGTAAATTTCCAGTGTAGTTAAAATAATTAACTTCTTTGAGAGGACATTTTTGGAAGTGCTTTTAAACTTGTGCCTTTAGAGCAACTCCCATTTTTTTTTGCTGGGAAAAAGTGTGGAACTACCCATTGGAAATTGGAAGTGTTTCTAAAGGCACAACTTTAAAAGCACTTCCAAAAATTGTCTATCAAAGATGTTCTTTATTTTAACTACTCAGGAAGCTCTTTTAATTCATTTTTTTTAACTCACTTTTTTCATAATTTTGAAAGGAAATTTTAACTTTTTCTGTTTCAAATAGGTTAAAACATAATAAGGAATTATAAAATAGTACAAATTATTAATTTTTTTTTTTGAAAAAAATGAAAAATCCATTCTTAAAAAATTACCAATTTTGAAAATATTTGATGTCAAACGTTTGAGACAAGCGGTACAATGCTTTAAAAATCATAAAAATTTATAAAAATTATATATTTGGCAAAATATTGCAAAATTTTTAATTTACATCCAAAACACTGCATTCGGATCACTCCTTAAGAAGTGCTGCAAATTCAGTGCAACGGCATTTGAAATGGTGGACATCCGTCCTATGACAAGCCCGTGTTAAATTCATCGCTTCTGCGCCAATTTTGCACCAATTCCGGATCCCAAAAGAACATTTTCATTACTTTTTTGTCGACGGAAGTCATCCATTTCAACAGCCGTTGCACTGAATTTGCATTACTTCTTTAGGTGTGATCCGAATTCAATATTTTGGATGTAAATTAAAAAATTCTGTGATATTTTGTCAAATAAATAATTTTTATAACTTTTTATAATTTTTAATAGTCTAACGCTTGTCGGAAACGTTTGACCTTAAATATTTTTAAAAATTCACAATTTTTTCAGATTGGATTTAGCATTTTTGTCGACAAAATTTAAATGATTTGTTCCATGTTATGAATTCTTACTCAGTTTTTAACGTATTTGAAACAAAAAAAGTTAAAATTACCCATTAAAAGCATGAAAAAACCAAGTTAATTAAAATAACTTCCTGGGTAGTTAAAATAAAGAACATCATTGGGAGTGCATCTTCTGGAAGTGCTTTTAAAGTTGTGCCTTTGGAAGAACTTCCAAATTTTTTTGCTGGGTAGTTGCTTTATTAAAAATTAATTGTTTAGTTATGTTGATGTATGATTATACCCTCCACCATAGGATGGGGGTATATTAACTATGTCATTCCGTTTGTAACACATCGAAATATTGCTCTAAGACCCCATAAAGTATATATATTCTGGGTCGTGTTGAAATTCTGAGTCGATCTGAGCATGTCCGTCCGTCCGTCTGTTGAAATCACGCTAACTTCCGAACGAAACAAGCTATCGACTTGAAACTTGGCACAAGTAGTTGTTATTGATGTAGGTCGGATGGTATTGCAAATGGGCCATATCGGTCCACTTTTACGTATAGCCCCCATATAAACGGACCCCCAAATTTGGCTTGCGATTGCTCTAAGAGAAGATAATTTCATCCGATTCGGCTGAAATTTGGTACATGGTGTTAATATATGGTCTCTAACAACCATGCAAAAATTGGTCCACATGGGTCCATAATTATATATAGCCCCCATATAAACCGATCCCCCGATTTGGCTTGCGGAGCCTCTAAGAGAAGGAAATTTCATCCGATCCGCCTGAAATTTGGTACATGGTGTTGGTATATGTTATCTAATGACCATGTAAAAATTGGTCCACATGGGTCCATAATTATATATAGCCCCCATATAAACCGATCACCCGATTTGGCTTACTATCGAGGAGGTATAGTTAAATGATTTCATCAATATGATAATTCATTATTTTTATTAGGTAACCGCCGATTGGAAGGTTGGTCGTTTGGATGAGGTGGATGGACCAAGACGACATGCGGTGTTTATATTAAACATAGAGTCGCTGCAACATCTAGCCCAGACCCAAGGACGCGTAAGTAATGGCTTTCATGATATCCATATGAAGGTATACAAAAGCGATCAGCCAAAGGATTCCGAAACGGACAAGCCTCCGGTAGAGTCAGCAGTGGAAAAATCTCCTAGCGAAGCCGAAGGAGACATAAAACCTGCAGACTATGGCGAAAATCATATGCGGGAAGTTTCTACAGGCTCAAGCCTCACCAAAACTGAACCGCGGATTGTTGCGAGAGTCACCGAGATCTGTGAAGAGGAAGCCCTTGATGACTCAATTGAAGCGGCTGATGTGACGGTGGTTGAAAATTTGGATGGTTCTACGGTTCCTCCAGATAAATCTTCACCATTGTAAGGCCGCTTGTGCTGCCTTAAAAGTTCTCCTGATGAAAGGAGACATAGATATAGTTCTTATTCAAGAACCATACATATATAAGAACAAGATCTGTGAATTAAGCACTCCGGGTTTCAAACTTTTGCATAATACCGGTACCGATATAAATCGAGCATGTATAATTGCTGAAAACGAACTAAACTTGTTTCTGCTTCCTTCATTGAGCAATGCAGACACTGTCGTAGCCAGTCTAGAGATATCCACATGCAAATATTGGGTATCTTCGGTCTACATGGGACATGATAGGGAGATGCCACCCTGTGCCGTTAAGACCTTAGTTGAGGAGTCACTAAAAACAAAGACAAAACTCATTATGGGATGCGATGCAAATGCACATCATAGTATTTGGGGAAGTAGTGATACTAATGCAAGGGGAGAATCGCTAATAGAGTTTATTTTGCGTACTAACCTGGTAGTTTGCAATAAGGGAGATGCACCAACCTTCGTCACCAGGAACAGACAAGAGGTTTTGGACGTAACGTTGACCTCTCCGGAACTGAATGATAAGATATCTGAGTGGCAAGTTTTGAGGGAACATAGCTTCTCAGATCATCGCTACATCAGTTTCAGATTGGCTGTTCGTACTTCAAAGACCATATTTCCGCCAAATGTTAGGAAAGCTGATTGGAATAGGTATAGGGAATCGTTCAATTCGATGATACCGGAAATGCCGGAGACAAATATGAGCACTGTGCAAGATATCGAACACGCAGTGGCTTTCCCCTTGGAAAGCCAAGGGGAAAATATCGGCCGCCATGGTGGACTACGGAGTTAAGTAATATGAGGAAATCCTGCAGGAAGCTCTTTAACAAAGCAAAGTCCACAAGAGCTCCGGAGGATTGGGACACTTACAAGATGAATCTGAGAGAATATAAACGAGAACTGAGAAGGTCTCAACAAAACTCTTGGGATGATTACTGTAGCAGTATTGAGAATACGTCAGAGGCTTCCAGACTACGGAAGGTACTAGCATCCACTAACACCGCTCCAGGTTTCATTAAAACATCGGAGGGAAATTGGACAACGTCCAGTGAGGAGACGTTGGAGGTACTTTTGGACACACACTTCCCTGGAAATCAGACGGTTGAACCATGTTCCGGCGGTGTAACAGAGGCTCAGCGATCATTTCCTATCGAGGAAATTGTGTCGGAATCTAGAATAAAATGGGCTTTAAATAGCTTTGGACCATTCAAATCCCCCGGACCTGATGGAATTACTCCGGCGGAGTTACAGGCAGTGGCTGAAAGAGTTATCCCCTGGTTGACGGTGATATATAAACGATGTGTAAACTTAGCATATATTCCAGAAAAGTGGAGGGAAACAAAAGTCGTCTTCATACCTAAAGCAGGAAAAGCCTCCGACCAATCAGCTTATCCTCATTCCTACTTAAGACCCTGGAGAGGATGATAGACATGTATCTTAGAACTAGCGTGGATTCAAGTTTGCTCTCGAAACGACAGCATGCATACTCGAAGGGCAGGTCTACTGAGACCGCATTGCATGAACTAGTCAGCTTTATTGAAAGCTCACTATCTGTCAAAGAATACACAATCGTGGCGTTTCTAGACATCGAAGGGGCGTTCAATAATGTCCATCCGAGCTCGATATTAAATGGACTGACAACTCTGAATGTTGATCCAGGTATACTTAGGCTGTTAGACGAACTTCTAATAAAGAGACGTATTTCAGCCACACTAGGGCAAGCAAACATACAAAGGTATGTGAACAGAGGCACTCCCCAAGGAGGAGTTCTATCACCTCTTCTTTGGAATGTTGCTATAAACAACCTTCTGGTTTCCCTAGAAAAAGAAAGGATAAAAGTGGTGGCATACGCAGATGATGTGGCGCTAGCAGTCAGGGGAAAATTCCCATCCACAATCAGAGATATTATACAGAGAGCTCTCCGGATGACTGAGAAATGGGCGAAAGATAATGGTCTTGGTGTAAATCCAGCAAAGACAGAACTAGTCATGTACTGCAAAGATCGTAAAACTCCCACGGTTAGGCCCATTTCCTTAGGGGGTACTGAAATTCTCTTTGGTGAGTGTGCAAAATACCTTGGCGTTATTTTGGACAGGAAGCTGAATTTTAGGCTTAATATTGAAGAGAGGGCGAGAAAAGCCACGGTAGCTTTGTACTCGTGCAAAAAGGCAATAGGGAAAAAGTGGGGACTAAAACCAAAAATTGTGCATTGGCTATACACTGCAGTAGTTAGACCTATAATGCTATATGGTGTTGTAGTCTGGTGGCCGGCACTTCAGAAACCGACTTGTTTAGATAAAGTTCAGCGTATGGCGAGCTTATGTATCTCAGGCGCATTTAGTAAGACAGGAACAGACTCCCTTAATGTCATGCTTCATCTATTGCCTTTAGACATTTTGGCCAAACAGTCAGCTGCAACAACGGCTGTGCGGTTGCGCGAGCTATCGCTGTGGTCGGAAAAAATGTACGGTCATAGTTCGGTCCTCAAAATAATGCCAGATGTGCCTAACGTAGTGGATTATACCCTGGCAAAACCACTTTTCGACAAAAAGTTTGAAACTCTAATTCCCAACAGTGAGGCGTGTTGTACACAGACCCCGGGGAATAAAAGATATATAGATTTCTATACTGATGGCTCCAAATTGAATGGACAAGTGGGGTTCGGAGTATATTCTAAAGATCTGGAAATTCGAATAGCGAAAAGATTACCTAATCACTGTAGTGTTTTTCAGGCTGAAATATTAGCAATAAGGGAGGTGGCGAATTGGCTGAGAAGTAATGTTCCAACAAATATTGGCATTAATATATACTCAGACAGTCAACCTGCAATAAAATCCTTGGACTCTGTGTTCCTCAACTCGAAAACGGCCATCGACTGCCGCAAATCTCTCAATGAGATGGCTGAGCAGTACAATATTCACCTAATATGGGTGCCTGGCCATAGGAACATACCGGGGAACTGCGAAGCGGATGAGTTGGCAAGGCTAGGGACTACCTTACATATTCCAGGGGAACTGGAATTTGTTGGTATGCCCCTAGCTACCTGCAAGCTCATGCTGCGTGAGAAGGCTGTTAGGATGGCAAATGTTCGATGGGAGAATTGCAAGGGTTGTAACGACACCAAGCAAATATGGCCCCATTTCAACTTAAACCGCACACTAGATATGCTAATGTTCTCGAGACGTCAGATATCACTCCTGATATCTGCTATAACGGGTCGCTGCCTGATAGGCGATTTTGCAAAAACTATTGGCGCGAAGTATAATGACTATTGTATGAGCTGTCATGATGCGGAGGAAAAAGAATCAATTAAACACCTCTTGTGTGAGTGTCCTGCATTTTGTGTAAAGCGCAAGCAACTTTTAGGAGCATATAGCTTCAGATTACTGGCGGATCTGGAAAACGTTAACTTAAGCAGTCGGCTAATGTTTTTTGGAACAATCTGGTTGGTTCAACAAAGAAAAATAATCAAGAAGGTTCAGCGGTTAAAACTAGAAGTGCCCATATGTAATAGGTACTTTTAGTTAATGTGGTATCACAATGGACTGAATAGTCTAAGTGAGCCTGAATCTTAATCGGGCTGCCACTTTAACCTAACCTAACCTAACCTTAGGTAATTTAATTACAATTTTAACAATATATCAATGATGACGAGATGTATCTCGAGAAGGAACATTTCAAGGGAGCCACTGTGGTGCAATGGTTAGCATGCCCGCCTTGCATACACAAGGTCGTGGGTTCGATTCCTGCTTCGACCGAACACCAAAAAGTTTTTCAGCGGTGGATTATCCCACCTCAGTAATGCTGGTGACATTTCTGAGGGTCTCAAAACTTCTCTAAGTGGTTTCACTGCAATGTGGAACGCCGTTCGGACTCGGCTATAAAAAGGAGGTCCCTTGTCATTGAGCTTAACATGGAATCGGACAGCACTCAGTGCTAAGAGAGAAGTTCACCAATGTGGTATCACAATGGACTGAATAGTCTAAGTGAGCCTGATACGTCGGGCTGCCACCTAACCTAACCTAACCCCGATTTGGCTTGCGGAGCCTCTAAGAGGAGCAAATTTCATCCGATCCGGCAGAAACTTGGTACATGGTGTTAGTATATTGTCTCTAACAACCATGCAAGAATTGGTCCATATCGGTCCATAATTATATATAGCCCCCATATAAACCATTCCCCGGATTTGATCTCCGGAACCTCCTGGAGGAGCAAAATTCATCCGATCCGGTTGAAATTTGCAACGTTTTGCAAACGTGTTAGTATAAGGCCGCTAATAACCATGCCAAAATTGGTCCGTATCGGTCTATAGTTATATATAGCCGATCCCCAATCACACAAAAATTGGTCCATATCGGTTCATAATCATGGTTGCCACTCGAGCCAAAAATAATATACGAAAATTTTATTTTTATAGAAAACATTGTCAAAATGTTATTTCTATAGAAAATTTTGTCAAAATTTTATTTCTATAGAAAATTTTGTCAAAATTTTATTTCTATAGAATTTTTTTTCCAAATTTTATTTCTATAGAAATTTTTTTCCAAATTTTACTTTTATAGAAAATGTTGTCAAAATTTTATTTTGTCAAATTTTTATTTCTATAGAAACTTTAAACTTAATTATATACGTATTTAATCGGCCTTTTTAGTTTAATATATACCACGTATGGACTATGTGGTATATATTACGGTGTTAGGAAGTTTTAAGAAATGTCAAAATGTTATTTCTATAGAAATTTTTTCCAAATTTTATTTCTATAGAAAATTTTTTCCAAATTTTATTTCTATAGAAAATTTTTTCCAAATTTTATTTCTATAGAAAATTTTTTCCAAATTTTACTTCTATAGAAAATGTTGTCAAAATTTTATTTTGTCAAATTTTTAATTCTATAGAAACTTTAAACTTAATTATATACGTATTTAATCGGCCTTTTTTAGTTTAATATAGATTCTCTATTCAACCGTCGAACAGAACGGACGTGTTTTTTAATAGCGGATAAAATCATCGTAATAAGTACCTACTACGAATTTCAAGTGTGGTGGGATATTAGGCCACCATGCAGAGAAATTCAAAGACATCCACTGGGTTGCTAACCTCAGGGCCCAGTGGACGGGTATCGACTTGAGTTATAAATTTGGGCAATGGTCAAGTGTTAGGCCCAATTAGTCGACCTGTAGACGGGTCGACAGGTGGCGACAATTTGACAAGTCGATCCTTTTCCAAGGTAACGGCATCAAAAGGAGGTAATCCCTCACGAAAGAGATTCAAGGAACGCAGAAATGCTTTGTTTATCCTAAAGAAATTATGATCAGTCGACCCAAGCACGTTGTCGGCTAAACAAAGCGATTCCTTAAAATGGGCTCAAGGAATTCTTGAGGCTGGAAAAAGGGAACGATCACAGGATGAGCTTCCATCCTCCAAAAGGGATCAACGATCGTTTGCCTCAGTTGCTAAAGACAGCCTTGTGATGGCTATCATAAATAAAGGAGCATTGGACGGTATGGTTCCAAAGCAAAAATGGGGGGAAATTGAGAACGCTCTGTCTGTCGTCTACTCACAGGTGCTGGAAAAGTTTCCCGGTCCAGATCCTCGACACCAAGAGGCTGGTTGGTATCATGGACGATTTAAGCTAGTCGCATTTGAGGACCAGAGGTCTATAGAATATTTTAAAGCTGCTCTGATACTAATTGGTGAAGTTTGGGTAGGAGCTGCTCTAGAGTTAGTCGAGAAGAAAGACATACCGGTTAGACCTAGAGCACATGCGTGGATACCTGCAAACCCTCCTGACCCTGAATCTATTTTAAATAGACTGAAACAATGCAATCCAGATCTTCCAACAGCTGATTGGAAGGTTGGCCGTTTGGATGAAGTGAATGGGCCAAGACGGCATGCAGTGTTTATATTGAACACTCAGTCTTTGCCACATCTAGCAAAGTCCCAGGGCCGTGTATGTTATGGCTTTTATTATATCCAAATGAAGGTGTATAAAAACGATCAGCTAAAGGATTCAGAAATGGACAAGCCTCTGTCTGAATCAGAAGTAAGCGGATTCTCTTGCGAAGTCGAGGGAGATACCAAAGTTGAAGACATGGATAGATACCGTATGCGTGAGGAGGTTTCTACTGCCTCAGAACTCACCAAAGTTGAACCTATGGTTATTGCGAGAGTCACCGAGATCTCTGAAGAGGACATTCTTGATGACTCGATTGAAGCGGCTGATGTGACGATTGTTGAAAATCTCGATGGTCCTACGGATCCTCCAGATAAATCTTCATCATTGTAAGGCTGCATGTGCTGCCTTAAAGTTCTCCTGATGAAAGGGTACATAGACATAGTTCTTATTCAAGAACCATATGTTTAGAGAAACAAAATATGTGAATTAAGTACTCCGGGGTTCAAACTATTGCAGTATACTGGTAATGATGTAATTCGAGCCTGTATAATTGCTAAAAACGAGCTTAACTTGTTTCTGCTTCCTTCAATGCAGACACTGTCGTTGCCAATTTAGAAATAGCCAAATGCAAATATTGGGTATCTTCGGTCTATATGGGACATGACAGGGAGATGCCTCCATATGCCGTTAAGACCTTAGTTGAGGAGTCACTGAAAACAAAGACGAAACTCATTATGGGATGCGATGCGAATGCACATCATAGTATATGGGGAAGTAGTGATACTAATGCAAGGGGAGAGTCGCTAATAGAGTTTATTTTGCGTACTAATCTGGTAGTTTGCAACAAGGGAGATGCCCCAACCTTTGTCACTAAAAACAGGCAAGAGGTTTTGGACATCACCTTGGCCTCGCAAGAACTGAATGAAATGATATCTGAGTGGCAGGTTTTAAGTGAACACAGCTTCTCAGATCATCGCTACATCAGTTTCAAATTTGATGTTCATACCACCAAGACCATATTTCCGCCAAATGTTAGGAAAGCTGACTGGAATAGGTATAGGGAATCGTTCAATATGATGATACCGGAAATACCAGAGACAAATATGAGCACTGTGCAAGTTATCGAACACGCAGTGGAGAGGATTACTAACCTCTCCACTGCCTTCAACATTTCACTGAAAGCTGCATGCCCTAAAGGGAAGCCAAGGGGAAAAATCGACCACCATGGTGGTCTACGGAGTTAGGTAATATGAGGAAATCGTGCAGGAAGCTCTTTAACAAATCAAAGTCCACCAGAGCTCCTGTGGATAGGGACGCTTACAAGAAGAATCTGAGAGGATACAAGCGAGAAAGGCTCAGCATAACTCTTGGAATGATTACTGCATCAGCATTGAGAATACGTCCGAGGCTTCCAGACTACGGAAGGTTCTAGCATCCACGAGCTCCGCTCCAGGTTTCATTAAAACATCGGAGGGCAATTGGACAACGTCCAGTGAGGAGACGCTGGATGTACTATTGGACACACATTTTCCCGGAAACCAGGCGGTTGAACTATGCACTGGCAGTGCCACAGTAGCTCAGCGGTCGTTTCCTATCGAGGAAATTGTATCAGAATCTAGAATAAAATGGGCGTTAAATATTCAAATCCCCCGTTAAATATTCAAATCCCCCGGACCTGATGGAATTACTCCGGCGGAGATACAAGCGGTGGCTGACAGAATTATCCCCTGGTTATCGGCGATATATATAGGATGTATCAACTAGCATATATTCCACGAAAGTGGAGGGAATCAACAATCGTTTTCATACCTAAAGCGGGAAAAGCCTCTCACTCGAATGCGAAGGATTTCCGACCAATCAGCTTATCATCATTCCTACCTATGACTCTGGAGAGGATGATAGATATTTATCTTAGAACTAGCGCCGATTCAAGCTTGCTCTCGAAACGACAACATGCATACTCGAAGGGCAGGTCTACTGAGACCGCATTACATGAACTAGTCAGCTTTATTGAAAGCTCACTATCTGTCAAAGAATACACAATCGTGGCGTTTCTAGACATCGAAGGGGCGTTCAATAACGTCCATCTGAGCTCGATATTAAATGGACTGACAACTCTGAATGTTGATCCAGGTATACTTAGGCTGTTAGACGAACTTCTAAGGAAGAGACGCATTTCAGCCACACTAGGACAAGCAAACATACAAAGGTATGTGAACAGAGGCACTCCTCAAGGAGGAGTTCTATCACCTCTTCTTTGGAATGTTGCTATAAACAACCTTCTGGTTTCCCTAGAAAAAGAAAGGATACAAGTGGTGGCATACGCAGATGATGTGGCTCTAGCAGTCAGGGGAAAATTCCCATCAACAGTTAGAGATATTATACAGAGAGCCCTCCGGATGACTGAGAAATGGGCGAAAGATAATGGTCTTGGGGTAAATCCTGCAAAGACAGAACTAGTCATGTACTGCAAAGATCGCAAAACTCCCACGGTTAGGCCCATTTCCTTAGGGGTATTGAAATTCCCTGTAGGGAGTGTGCAAAATACCTTGGCGTTATTTTGGACAGGAAGCTGAACTTTAAGCTTAATATTGAAGAAAGGGCGAGGAAAGCCACGGTAGCTTTATACTCGTGCAAAAAGGCAATAGGGAAAAAGTGGGGACTAAAACCAAAAACTGTACATTGGCTATACACGGCAGTGGTTAGACCTATAATGCTATATGGTGTTGTAGTCTGGTGGCCGGCACTTCACCAGCCGACAATTTTAGACAAAGTTCAGCGTATGGCGTGCTTGTGATAAGATATATAGATTTCTACACTGATGGCTCCAAATTGGATGGCCAAGTGGGTTTCGGAGTATATTCTAAAGATCTGGAACTTCGAATAGCGAAAAGATTACCTGATCACTGTAGTGTTTTTCAGGCTGAAATATTAGCAATAAGAAAAGTGGTGAATTGGCTGAGAAGTAATGCTCCAAGCAATATTGGCATTAATATATACGCAGACAGTCAACCTGCAATAAAACCATTGGACTCTGTGTTCCTCAACTCGAAAACAGCCATCGACTGCCGGTTAGGTTAGGTTATGTGGCAGCCCGATGTATCAGGCTCACTTAGACTATTCAGTCCATTGTGATACCACAGTGGTGAACTTCTCTCTTATCACTGAGTGCTGCCCGATTCCATGTTAAGCTCAATGACAAGGGACCTCCTTTTTATAGCCGAGTCCGAACGGCGTTCCACATTCCAGTGAAACCACTTAGAGAAGCTTTGAAACCCTCAGAAATGTCACCAGCATTACTGAGGTGGGATAATCCACCGCTGAAAAACTTTTTGGTGTTCGGTCGTAGCAGGAATCGAACCCACGACCTTGTGTATGCAAGGCGGGCATGCTAACCATTGCACCACGGTGGCTGCAAGCTCTTACTGCGTGAGAAGGCTGTCATGATGGCAAATGTTCGATGGGAGAATTGTAAGGGTTGTAACGACACCAAGCAAATATGGCCCCATTTAAACTTAAACCGCACACTAGTTATGCTAGTGTTCTCGAGACGCCAGATATCACTCCTGATATCTGCTATAACGGGTCGCTGCCTGATAGGCGATTTTGCAAAAACTATTGGTGCGAAGTATAATGACTATTGTATGAGCTGTCATGATGCGGAGGAAAAGGAATCAATAAAACACCTCTTGTGTGAGTGTCCTGCATTTTGTGTAAGGCGTAAGCAAATTTTAGGGGCATATAGCTTCAGATTACTGCCGGACCAGGAAAACGTTAACTTAAGCAGTCTGCTAATGTTTTTGGAACAATCTGGTTGGTTCAACAGAAGAAAATAATCGAGAAGGTTCAACGGTTAAAACTAGAAGTGCCCATATGTAATAGGTACTTTTAGATAATGTGGTATCACAATGGACTGAATAGTCTAAGTGAGCGTGAATCTTAATCGGGCTGCCACTTTAACCTAACTTAACCTAGTTTAATATATACCATGTATGGACTATGTGGTATATATTACGGTGTTAGGAAGTTTTAAGATACCTTGCCATCGGCTTCAGTAGAATCCATGGTGGAGGGTACATAAGCTTCGGCCTGGCCGAACTTACGGCCGTATATACTTGTTTTTAAATGTCTTTTCTCTACTTATTAATAAAGAACTAAACTTTGTTTTTATAGATCTTACTGTTTAATTTTTCACTCTTTCCCCTGTTTTCATTTTACTGTCATAACTCTAAAAAGAGTACACTGAAAAAAATATTGTCGTGAGGCCAAAGATTTCATGTCCTTAAAATAAGGATACAAATTTTGCTTAGCTTAGAAGACGCATTACTCTAATATAAAGTTTTTTCCTTGTTCAAAAGTCGATAAACTTATCAATGAAGTCGTGTTGTCCTTATAATTAAGTGATTTGACGTAAAAATGGGTATCATAATATGAAAGAAAAAATTTGTGGACTAAGGTCAACTTGACTAATAATTCAGAAAAATTCTTTAAAATTAATGAAATTGTCTGAAATTTGTTGCATTTTTGCATCTTGACCACAAAGCTAAAAATCGTTAAAAAATAAGACATGTTTTTAAATACTTTATTTTAAATACATACATTTTACTTGAAACATAGCGTAATTTCTACTGGAAGTCTTGTTTTTAACGGACTTTGATAGCATATGAAAAAAAGCTGAAAAAGCGAAAAATTAAAATTTGCTTCGTAGAGTCAAGTACAAAAAACCCAAATTTAAAAGAGAATTGTGTCTCAAAAGTATCCTTACTTGAATTCTCCGCTTCTTTGGCTCGGAATCAATACCAAAATTTTTAAAGTAGAGACAAAATCTTTGGAACCGGGCATGCTTTTTTTTCAGTGTATAGTGCCCTTTCTTTAGTTTTATGAAGATCCCTTTGTAATTTTTATATTTCCACTGTTTTTTTTTCCTTTGTTTGAATATTTTGACTTACTCGTCCTACGTTCCGACTTGTTTTAACGAAACAAAAAAAAATTGCCCATAATGCGAAAATGATAAACAAAACTCATGCTCTTTTTATACCCTCCACCATAGGATGGGGGTATATTAACTTTGTCATTCCGTTTGTAACACATCGAAATATTGCTCTAAGACCCCATAAAGTATATATATTCTGGGTCGTGGTGAAATTCTGAGTCGATCTGAGCATGTCCGTCTGTTCACTGAAAAAAATATTGTCGTGAGGTCAAAGATTTCATGTCTTTAAAATACGAATACAAATTTTGCTTAGCATAGAAGACGCATTTCTCTAAAATAAAGTTATTTTCTTTTTCAATGAAGTCGTATTGTCCTTATAATTAAGTGATTTGACTTAAAAATGGGTGTCTTAACATGAACGAAAAAATTTATAGGATAAGGTCAACTTGACTTTAATAATTCAGAAAAATTCTTTAAATTTAATGAAATTGTCTTTAAATTTGTTGTCTTTTTGCATCTTCACTACAAAGCAAAAAATCGTTCAAATATAGGACATGTTTTTCAAAACTTTATTTTAAAGAAGTTTTTTACTTCAAACATAGCATAATTTTACTGGAAGTCGAGTCCTAATTTGGAAAATAAAGTTGCCGTTAACTCGTTTTTAAAGGACTTTGATAGCATATGAAGAAAAAAGCTGAGAAAGCGAAAAATTAAAATTTGCTTCCTAGAAGCAAGTACACAAAACCTAAATTAAAAAGAGAATTTAGTCATAAAAGTATCCTTACTTGTATTCTCTGCTTCTTTGACTCGGAATCAATACCAATTTTTTTAAAGTAAAGACAAAATCTTTGGAACCGAGTATGCTTTTTTTCAGTGTTGAAATCACCCTAACTTCCGAACGAAACAAGCTATCGACTTGAAACTTGGCACATGTAGTTGTTATTGAAGTAGGTCGGATGGTATTGCAAATGGGCCATATCGGTCCACTTTTACGTATAGCCCCCATATAAACGGACCCCCAAATTTGGCTTGCGATTGCTCTAAGAGAAGCAACATTCATCCGATCCGGCTGAAATTTGGTACATGGTGTAAGTATATGGTCTCTAACAACCAAGCAAAAATTGGTCCATATCGGTCCACTTTTACGTATAGCCCCCATATAAACGGACCCCCAAATTTGGCTTGCGATTGTTCTAAGAGAAACAAATTTCATCCGATCCGGCTGAAATTTGGTACATGGTGTTAGTATAGTATAAAATTGGTACACATGGGTCCATAATTATATATAGCCCCCATATAAACCGATCCCCCGATTTGGCTTGCGGAGCCTCTAAGAGAAGCAAATTTCATCCGATCCGGCTGAAATTTGGTATATGGTGTTGGTATAAAGGGTGATACGGTCAAAATTTGGTCAAGGGAAAACGCGTGTAAATCGGTGAAATCGTTTATTTAAAAAATCAAATTAAATTTCTTTTTCAAGTTCAATTAGTATAAAATTCAGGAAAAATATTCAGTTAGGCTTTCGCTTTTCCAAATCCGAATTGCCGGGCCTCACGCTTGACACCTGCCATCAGATTTTGTACAGCCACCTTGTCCACCTTCTTCGCCGCAGAAAGCCAGTTTGCCTTGAACTGCTGCTCGTCCTTAGCAGTTTTTTTGGTCTTCTTTAGGTTCCGCTTGACAATAGCCCAGTATTTCTCAATTGGGCGGAGCTCTGGCGTGTTGGGAGGGTTCTTGTCCTTGGGAACCACCTGCACGTTGTTGGCGGCATACCACTCCATGGCCTTTTTACCGTAATGGCAAGATGCCAAATCCGGCCAAAACAGTACGGAACAACCGTGTTTCTTCAGGAAAGGCAGCAGACGTTTATTCAAACACTCTTTCACGTAAATTTCTTGGTTGACAGTCCCGGAAGCTATGAAAAGGCTGTTTTTCAAGCCACAGGTACAGATGGCTTGCCAAACCAGATATTTCTTTGCGAACTTTGACAGTTTTATGTGCTTGAAAATATCTGCTACCTTTCCCCTTCTTTTTGGCGTATAAAACTCCTGTCCCGGAATCTGCTTGTAGTCGGCTTTGACGTAGGTTTCGTCGTCCATTACCACGCAGTCAAACTTCGTCAGCATCGTCGTATACAGCCTCCGGGATCGCGCTGTGGCCGTCGTATTTTGTTTATCATCGCGATTTGGAGTCACTACCATCTTGTAAGTCGATAGTCCGGCTCGTTTTTTGGCTCGATGCACGGTTGTAGACTATACACCCAGCTTATTTGCGGCATCTCGGAGAGAGAGGTTAGGGTTTCGCTTAAAACCACCGGCAACTCTCTTTGTCGTCTCAGCGGCTTCCGGTTTTCGATTTCCCCCCGATCCAGACTTCCAGGCTGTCGACAAACTTTCCCCAAACACTTTAATTACATTTGTAACGGTTTATTTGGAAACTTTTAGCGATTTTGCCAGCTTTTCGTGCGAGTAGCTCGGATTTTCGCGATGCGCGAGCAAAATTTTGATACGCTGCTCTTCTTGCTTGGACAGCATTTTGACAACTGAAGAGTGAATTCCAAAATCAAAATAGGAGCAACATTTTACACACACACACCTTCAAAATGAGGGGTGTTCAGGTTTTTTAAATGCAAAATTGAAAGAAATACGTCAAGTTTATATTGACCAAATTTTGACCGTATCACCCTTTATGTTATCTAATGACCATGCAAAAATTAATCCACATGGGTCCGTAATTATATATAGCCCCCATATAAACCGATCCCCCGATTTGGCTTGCGGAGCCTCTAAGAGAAGCAAATTTCATCCGATCCGGCTGAAATTTGGTACATGGTGTTGGTATATGTTATCTAATGACCATGCAAAAATTGGTCCACATCGGCTTATAATTATATATAGCCCCCATATAAACCGATCCCCAGATTTGACCTCCGGAGCCTCCTAGAGGAGCAAAAGTCATCCGATCCGATTGAAATTTGGTACGTGGTGTTAGTATATTGTCTCTAACAACCATGCCAAAATTGGTCCATATCGGTCCATAATTATATATAGCCCCCATATAAGCCGATCCCCAGATTTGACCTCCGGAGCCTCTTAGAGGAGCAAAGTTCATCCGATCCGGTTGAAATTTGGTACGTGGTGTTAGTATATTGTCTCTAACAACCATGCAAGAATTGGTCCATATCGGTCCATAATTATATATAGCCTCCATATAAACCGTATTTGATCTCCGGAACCTCTTAGAGGAGCAAAATTCATCCGATCCGGTTGAAATTTGCAACGTGGTGTTAGTATAAGGCCGCTAATAACCATGCCAAAATTGGTCCGTATCGGTCTATAGTTATATATAGTCGATCCCTAATCACACAAAAATTGGTCCATATCGGTTCATAATCATGGTTGCCACTCGAGCCAAAAATAATATACGAAAATTTTATTTTTATAGAAAACATTGTCAAAATTTTATTTCTATAGAAAATTTTGTCAAAATTTTATTTCTATAGAAAATTTTGTCAAAATTTTATTTCTATAGAAAATTTTGTCAAAATTTTATTTCTATAGAAAATTTTTTCCAAATTTTATTTCTATAGAAAATTTTTTCCAAATTTTACTTCTATAGAAAATGTTGTCAAAATTTTGTTTTGTCAAATTTTTATTTCTATAGAAACTTTAAACTTAATTATATACGTATTTAATCGGCCTTTTTAGTTTAATATATACCACGTATGGACTATGTGGTATATATTACGGTGTTAGGAAGTTTTAAGAAATGTCAAAATGTTATTTCTATAGAAAATTTTTTCCAAATTTTATTTCTATAGAAATTTTTTTCCAAATTTTATTTCTATAGAAAATTTTGTCAAAATTTTATTTCTATAGAAAATTTTGTCAAAATTTTATTTCTATAGAACATTTTTTTCAAATTTTACTTCTATAGAAAATGTTGTCAAAATTTTATTTTGTCAAATTTTTATTTCTATAGAAACTTTAAACTTAATTATATACGTATTTAATCGGCCTTTTTAGTTTAATATATACCACGTATGGACTAAATATGTGGTATATATTACGGTGTTAGGAAGTTTTAAGATACCTTGCCATCGGCAAGGCCTGGCCGAACTTACGGCCGTATATACTTGTTTTTTATTCATTTTTATAAAATAAAACATTAATTGAACCTATAAGTTCAGTCTATTAATTTTTAGTTAGGGGGGCTATAGCCCCCCTAGGAAAATTGTATAGCTACGCTAATGGGTACACACAAAAAAATGTCTCGTAAATTTAAGAAGATTTTTAGAATAATTTATTACAAGAATTTTCCAGAATTTTAGTTCATTTTTCGTATCTTCAAAGAAAATTAACTACTCGAAAGAAAATTTTAAGTAGCAATCGCTTAGATCATGGCCTAAAAATTACGATGGAAATTTCCTTAAAAATTTTCTTAACTGGTAGTTAAAAATTCTTTCGTCATACTATAAAACTACTTGTAAAATGTAAAGTACTTTCTAAAAACTATGTGCAATTTACTATAAAATTTTTTTGTATGAGAGAATATTTTTTTACGAAAATTTAACTTGAAAGCGGATAGCAATTTCTTACTGGCAATTCCTATAGTTAATAGTAGTTGGTAAAATATTTCTCAATGAAATATTTTTAGTTCACATGTAATTAAATTTATAGACATTTTCGTCAAAATGGGTAGATAACATTTCATGAAGTTTTTGCTAATTTTAAGTAAAACGTTTCTTCGTTTTTAGACTGATATGCATTTACGAGTATTGTTTTTAGAGTAAATTGTGGACAGATGCGTTGAACTAATGCGTGGTACAGAGATCTTTCTCGGCAAAGTGGAATGTGATTAATGTAAAGAAGATGTTACTTGAACTTTGTTTGAGAGTGAGAGCATGTATTGAGAGCAATGCAATAAAGAGAAATGGTAGCGAGTGCTGGAGATGTTGTCTATATCTGAGCGTGGGTTTGTTTTTATTTTTGTACTTTCAGTGGTTTGTGTGTGTGTGTTTGTTATTCGTAGATGGTTAATTTGTCTGGATGATGTGTTGTTTTCAATGAAGGCACATGTGGTTTTTGTTGTTGTAGGAATGTTTTGGTTTTGCATTGTTTTGTTTGGCATGCTTCAGTTGTATAGTTGGCGTGGGCTGTTGCATCATTTTAGCAGGTATGTAACAATGGAATATAAAGGTATGAAATATTTTGGTTTTTTTATTATTGGTGTTTGTTTATTAAACCTTTTAAATGAAAGTTATTAATATTTTAGCGATGAGATGTACGATGGCGAAGTGATGATCGGTAGCTTAGAAAAAAGTTATTAAGAATGTTATATTTCATGTTAGCCTGATACCGAAAACAGGCAATTGACGTCCAAATGCATTATATCTTATTATACAATTATTCTTCGAGCTTTATGGACAGATATAGATTAAGGAACATGGTTATTAAGGAACATGGAACATGGTTCAATGGCTCTATTAACCATGTTCCTTAATCTATATCTGTCCATAAAGCTCGAAGAATAATTGTATAATAAGTTATTAAGAATGTTCAATATTTAGGAAAAATGCTGAAATGGAAAGTATATTGAAATTGTTTTGGAGATATGTATCTAATTTAATTTTTATTACTCAATGTAAAAAATAAATATTCAATTTCACAGTAACCCCAGATGAATTTGGAAAAATTTTTGTTACACGTCATCGTTTATTCATAATTTGGTAAGTATTATTTTTAAAATGGAGTTTTCTTTTAAAAAGAATATTTTTATGTAAGGTGAGTATTAAGTTCGAATTTAGGGCCTAAAGTGAAAACTAAATCTGTACAAAAAGGCATAAAATTATACATATTTGTTGCAAATTTTATTATAACTTGATGGTGAATAGCCCAAAGCAACATTTCACAAAGTATGTATTCCTTAAAATGGATTTTTAAAGAACAGTAATCGTAAAAAATGAAAATTTTAGCGGTTAAACTCGAACTTAATACCCACATTTAATTAATCTTTTTGGAAGCCAGTTTAATTTAATAGAGAAATGGTATGTTTTCTTTTAAAATTTAGTTTTCTTTTAACTACGATAGAATATTTACGTTTTTATGACCTTTTCATAATCAAAATTACAGGGTTTAAATACCTTATTAATTAAATTGGTTTCCAAAAATTTTCATTAAAGAAATACTAACTTTAATAAAAATTTTTGGAAACCAATTTAATATTTATAATAATATAAATATAATAATATTTAATTTCAGAATAACCCCTTAACAATTTGGAAAAATTTTTATTACTCCTCTGCTTATAATTTGATAGTGAATTGGAAAGGTTTCTTTAACTTTCTTTTAACCAGAAATGTTTTTATGCATATTATTATATTTTTAATTAGATTTTTTGGAAACCAATTTATTGTCATAAATAAATATTTAATTTCAGAGTAACCCAAAATGAATTTGGACTACTTTTCATATTTCCCCTCAGAGTACAATTTAATAGATAACTGGTAAGTTTTATATTAAAACTTTGGCTTTTTTAACTAAAATATTTATTTTTGTTGTTTTTGATCTCAGCTTAAAACCATGCATTGACTAAACTACAAGTGTAGCTTAACCAACAGAGGAAAAGTATGCTTGTCAAATTTATTTGGGCAAAGCCCTATAGACTGCAAAATGGTTGGATGTAAAGCTGTTTCGGAATTACCACATTCCTCATCAGCATCCTCTACTTGCAGCAAAACTATAAACCAATTATCAGAATAAATTCGGGTAATTCACTCAACACAAAGTGAACTTCACTTGAACCTTCCGAAAAAAGATTTGATAGTTTAGTTAATGCATGGTTTTCAGCTGAAATGAAAAACAACGACAAAATTTTATTTCTGTAGATATTTTTATCAAAATTTTATTTCTATAGAAAATTTTGTCAAAATTTTGTTTTTATAGAAAATTTTGTCAAAACTTTATTTCTATAGAATATTTTGTACATTTTTTTTATAGAAAATTTTGTTAACATTTTATTTCTAACATATAGAAAATGTTGTTAACATTTTATTTCTTATTTTCTTTGATTTTCTTCAACCTTTTTATGTTATAATAATAAATTAATGATTTTTCAAGCTCGAGGTCTTTTTTGAATATTTTATTTATTTTTCCCAATATTTCGCGATTGCCATATTGAATCGCTTCTTCAGAGTCTCTACAATAGATTTTTAGAAATTACATTTCATAAATATGACAGTATTAAAAAATTATAAAATTTTAAATAAGTCTACAAATTATTTTCTTTTAGTCAATAATTGTCAATAAGTCTTATAAAGTAATGTTATTTTATAAATATCGCACAGATATATTTACATCACATTTTATTTTTATATAAAATTTTTACAAAATTTTCTCCCTGCACAAAATTTTTGAATAATTTTGTATCTATACAAAATTTTTTTAAATTTTTTTTTTTGCAAAATTTTATTTCTATAGATTTTTTTGTAATTTTATTTCCATAGAAATTTTTGTCCAAATTTTATTTCTACAGAAAATTTTGTCAAAATTTTGTTTCTATAGAAAATGTTTAAAAAAATTACCGATTTGACGAAAATCGACCAAAATCAACAAAATTCCATTTGGTCGGACCAAATTTAAAAATTAATCATTTTTTGGACCAATTTTGGTCCGATCGGACCAAACTGGCAGCCCTGTCTGTGTCTGATTTGTAGTTCATTCTCTTCTCTGTTGGTACATTGTTAATGTACAGCATTTCTAATGTTAATCGTTTGCTGTTGCTGCTCTCTCTCTCCAATACTCTCACATAGTCAAAGTTCGGGTGATGTTTCGTTGTCGCAGAGTGTGTTGCAAGCGCTGTTTTTTGGAGTTTGTTACTATTGCGAAGTTTTATGGCTAATTTGTATCCCGACAGTCTTGTTATACCCTGCGCCACACTGTGGAACAGGGTATTATAAGTTAGTGCATATGTTTGCAACACCCAGAAGGAGACGAGATAGACACATGGTGCCTTTGGCAAAAATGCTCAGGGTGGGCTCCTGAGTCGATATAGCCATGTCCGTCTGTCCGTCCGTCTGTCTGTGAACACATTTTTGTGATCAAAGTCTAGGTCGCAGTTTAAGTCCAATCGTGAGAATAGAACCCTATTGATTTTGGTTCAGATTTAGATATAGCTCCCATATATATCTTTCGCCCGATATGCACTTATATGGACCCAGAAGCCAGAGTTTTACCCTGATTTGCTTGAAATTTTGCACAAACATAACACTTGGTCATATAGTCAAGTGTTCAAAATTTGATTGAAATCGGTTCAGATTTAGATATGGCTCCCATATATATCTTTCACCCGATATGGACTTATATGGCCCCAGAAGCCAGAGTTTTACCCTAATTTGCTTGAAATTTTGCACCAGCAGAACAATAAGTACTATAGTAAGGTGTGTCAAATTTGATTGAAATCGGCTCAGATTTAGATATAGCTCCCATATATATCTTTCGCCCGATATAGACTTAACAGGTTGGCTGATAAGTCCCCGGTCTGACACATAGATGGCGTCGCTAGTATTACATGCATACTATTTTTATATACAGTATGCAAAATCCGTATTCGTACACCCGCGAGGAAATAGGAAAATCGCTATGATTTTAAGGTGTGTAATACCAAAACCAAAAACTTTTTCATATTAATATTGTTTATGCAAAATACAAACCATACAAAAAATATGGCACCGTATTGCATCAATTCTAATGTAGATGGCGCGTTTTTCATTTTATTTGAAACTAAATCCGTATTCGTACACAATAACATATATGAAAAAAAAATTATTTTACAATATATTATAACTAAAGTTAATATTTTGTTGGATATCCTTTTTGTTTTAGAACTGCATTTAGACATGGAGTGGATTCGACAAGTTTGGATGTTAATTCTGGGGATATTTGATCCCATTCAGTTTTTAATGCTGTTTTGAGGTCCTTTACGTTTCTAATTCGTATTTTTTTAATTTTTCTTAAAAATTGACCATTGGTTCACAATAGGATTGAGGTCTGGGCTTTGGGGTGGTGTCTTAAGATATTTTGGACAGTTGTACAGGATCCAAAGTCTGGAATCTAGAGCGGTGTGTTTCGGATCGTTGTCCTGTTTGAAGATAAAGTTCTGGGACAAACCTAATTTTACGGCACTCTGTTTTAAGTTTTGCTTCCAAATGTTTATATAATCCTTTGCTGTCATTATTCCATCCACAAAATTAAGGTTTCCAACGCCTGCTGCGGAAAAGCACCCCCATACCATCACTGATCCCCCACAATGCTTGAATGTACGAATTAGGTTATGGCGTGATAAGCATGTATTTTTCTTTCGCCAAATTTTTTTATGCGTCCATCGTATACTTTGATGTTGAATTTTGACTCATCAGTAAAAATAACTCTTTCCAGAAGTTAAAATCTTCATTTTTGTATTTTTTAAAGAATGTAATTCTCTTTTGCTTATGAAGCCTGCTGATAATAGGTTTTCTGACAGCATACCGGCTCTTAAATCCACATTTTTTTAAATAATTTCTCACTGTCTGGAGGGTAACACGTATTCTAAAATGTTTTTCTAAACTTACAGCCAGTTATAC
Source organism: Haematobia irritans (assembly GCF_050003625.1). Classification (NCBI taxonomy): domain Eukaryota; kingdom Metazoa; phylum Arthropoda; class Insecta; order Diptera; family Muscidae; genus Haematobia; species Haematobia irritans. The sequence goes on from NC_134398.1 coordinate 98,216,246, forward strand.
CTCATTTACTGTCGGATCGATGCGAATTTGATGGCGAAGGAATGAACAGTGTCTCCTTGATAGCTTGGAACGGTTAACTTTTCGACGTTGTTTTTTTAACTGGCCACAAGTTTTGAATTTTGAAATAATACACCGAAAAAAAAGTTTACTATTTTTTATGAAAAATGAACTAACCCATAGTAAGAATGACCATGATTTGGCGCCAAAGATTTTTTTCATCTAGATAAGTTCATGATTTTCTTATAAATTAGTTCATGTATTACATCGTATTTTAGTTCATTATTACTATGCTGTGGGAAGAATATAGTTAAACTCATTCAAAATATTCCTGCTATCCGGAAAAATTAACAATTTTTTGGGAAACCTGTATTAAGAAATTGGTTTGAAATAAACTGTTTGTCGGTATAATTTTCAAAAAAGTAGAGAAATTGAGGAATCAAAGGTACAACAAACATGTATACAACTAAGATATTTTTCGTACAAAACAAGTCAATTTTCAATAACCACCAGTATTTTATTTCAAAAAATTATTATTATATTACACAAAACTATGGCTTATGATATACAATAAAGGAGATAATTTTATTAGTACGTTGGACGCATTTAAATGACGGTAGTTAGTAATTGCTTCTTCAAAAGAGTAATATTCTATGTTATTAGGACTAAACTAATTAATTTAAATGTCCATGTTTTCTATCCATATGAAAGATATATGTGGCATAAGTTGCTATATTCAATTGAATTGTCCAAATTCATCGATTTTGGCTAACTTTTGTTGGGCGGATTTGGCTTATAAGCATCTGAAATTGCAAAGTTATACAAAATATAAAAAAAATATTATTAATTAATTAATTCTATCGTTATATTGATCTTTAACTTACGGTTTTCAAGAGTATTTCCTAGAGCCAATAAGGATATCAGCTTAATTAGTATTAAACAGTAAGAATATTCAAAAAATTACCATTACGAGACCTGTCTACCTGCAAGTGAAAAAAATAATTTTTAATAAATTGAAATTTTGGTTTTATTAAAAACGGACAAAATACCGTTTATAGAAAAACTTACCACATTGAAAAATCCATCCAGTAGGTACATTATTGGAATAATATCCATGGACAAATGGGACGTTATTGAAATTATTCTCAGAATATATTTGAAATAAAAAATATTATAAAATTAGACATAATTTCCACTTGTCAGTATAGCATTTAGTATTTAAGGTGGATATTAAGTTCGAGTTTAGCGGCTAAAATTGCAATTTCCATGATAAGTTTTCTTTAATAATCCATTATAAAAAATAATCTTTATAAAAAACTTGATTTGGGCTATTCTCCATCAAGTTATATTTAAATTTGTATCGAAGACGTATAATTTTATACTTTGCTTAGTGATTTATTTTTAATTTTAGCGGCTAAACTCGAACTTAGTACTCACCTGTAGGAATTGCTGTAACATAAAAAATATAGATTCAAAAAAATGGATGATTCTCAACCTGTGATCCAGATGTAGAATAAATATAAATCATACTATTACCACTCATGTTGTATATTTTTTATGTAAATCAATTTAAAATCCGCACTAATTTTAAACTAACATATTAACAGAAATATACAGTTCCTTAATCTGTTATTTGTTTTTTTATCAATAAAAAGCGTTTTTGATTCCTCTAACATCACATCATTCACTTCTCCGTTTCTAAAATGTTTCGAAATAAATGTATTTTCATTAATAAACACCAATACCGCACGTACAATTTTGCAAAATTAAATCCACGTATGCACTTCATAAATGCATCAACATAACTGAATGCAACAATAAAACTCAAAGCCACAAATAGTCGTAAGGGATACATACCTGCCGTAAAGAAAAACAACTCCACACACAAACGATCCCTTTCTGATCTTGCTATTGCAAAAAAACAACTCTCACCACAAAAGATACCAACAACACACAAGGAACATTCCATTGTCTCTAGAATCAAAACAACCAACAACAGCATAAATGACGCAATAACAAACACAAACAATCGAGATACGAGATATACACAAAATGTCTCTAAAACTCCCTCGCATGATGCACTCACATTTTCCAGTAGCACGTTTATTGATTAGTTGGAATTCTATCTATAAGTTAAGGTAAAATATATACCAAATCTATGAGGAATCTATAAAAATTATATATACCTGTCAAGGATTATATTAACTAATTTTTATTCTATTTTAACTAAAATGTTCAATGTGAGTAAAAACACTCCAACATATAATAAAAAGGGAAATAATCTGTAGGTAGTCATCGTACGAATCGGTAATGTCGTTAAGTTAATTTTTACTACAAAAATTTTTTTCCATACAAATTTTTTTCTTAGTAAATTGTCCACATTTCGTAGTAAGATTTTTATATTGCCCATGTATTTTTATAATAGAATCAACGATGCATTAACTACTGTGTTGGAAGTTTATTTAAGGAAAAATCCTTCCCATTTCGTAGTTAGTGAACTAAAAAACATTTACTGAATTTTTATAAGTTTTCCTTTAGCTAAGTTAATTTTCGTTGTGGTTACGAAAAATGAACTATATTACAGTAAATTTGTTGAACTATGTGGAAGTCAAAATGGTCCTTAAATTTACAAGACACTTTTTTTTCTGTGTATATTGTATTGTAGAAGCACTGCGCTTCATTAATTTTGCGATCTCACGTAAAGATTTTCCACTTTTATGCAGATCTATTACAATTTTTCGTTGTTCGCCCGAAAGTTCGCTTGATTTTTTACCTATATCGATTTTCGCGTGCTACTTGCAGAAACAACACTAAATTTGATTTATTTCGATAACACAGGGCTCTATAACCAAAATGCAAAACACCGAAACAAAGTTTTGTTAAAAACTCCCATTAGAATGAGCAGTAAAAACAGGGATGTCAAGTGTACGAATACGGGTTTTGTTTCAAATAAAATGAAAAAAGCGCCATCTACACTAGAATTGATGTAACACGGTGATATATTTTTTTGTGTCGTTTGTATTTTGCATAAACAATATTAATTTGAAAAACTTTTTGGTTTTGCTATTACACACCTTAAGTTTATAGCGATTTTCCTATTTCATCGAGGGTGTACGAATACGGATTTTGCATACTGTAGTACCAACCTTCAAATGATTCGTGTCAAAATTTGACGTCTGTAAGTCAATTAGTGAGATAGAGCGTCTTTTGTGAAGCAACTTTTGTTATTGTGCAAAAAATGGAAAAAATGGAATTTCGTGTTTTGATAAAATAGTGCTTTCTGAAGGGGAAAATACGGTGGAAGCAAAAACTTGGCTTGATAATGAGTTTCCGGACTCTGCCCCAGGGAAATCAACAATAATTGATTGAAATGCAAAATTCAAGCGTGGTGAAATGAGCACGGAGGACGGTGAACGCAGTGGACGCCCGAAAGAGGTGGTTAGCGACGAAAACATCAAAAAATCCACAAAATAATTTTGAATGGCCGTAAAATGAAGTTGATCGAGATAGCAGAAACATGGTTGATCGAGATAGCTGAAACATGAAACATGGCTCCATCACTAGACTCCTGAGTCCAATCGACAGTCGGCTGAGTGGACAGCGACCGGTGAACCGTCTCCGAAGCGTGGTCCGCTGGCAAAGTAATGGCCTCTGTGTTTTGGGATGCGCATGGTATACTTTTTATCGATTATCTTGAGAAGGGAAAAACAACCAACAGTGACTATTATATGGCGTTATTGGAGCGTTTGCACCGTGCCACAAGTCATAGAGAATTATGGCAAAATTCATGAATTGGGCTTCGAATTGCTTCCCCACCCACCGTATTCTCCAGATCTGGCCACCAGCGACTTTTTCTTGTTCTCAGACCTCAAAAGGATGCTCGCAGGGGAAAAAATTGGCTGCAATGAAGAGGCCTATTTTGAGGCAAAACCGTAGGAGTACTACCAAAATGGTATCAAAAAATTGGAAGGTCGTTATATTGCTCTTGAAGGGAACTATGTTGAATAATAAAAACGAATTTTGACAAAAAAAATGTGTTTTTCTTTGTTAGACCGGGGACTTATCAGCCAACCTGTTATATGGCCGCAGAAGCCAGAGTTTTAGCCCAATTTGGTTGAAACTTTGCACTAGGAGTACAATTAGTAGTATAGTCAAGTGTGCTAAATTTTATTGAAATCGGTTCAGATTTAGATATAGCTCCCATATATATCTTTCGCCTGATTTTCCGTCATATTACCAAAGAGTTCAAAGTTGTAGTCCGATTTACGTGAAATTTTACACAGGGAGTAGAATTAAAATACTAAGTATGCATGTCAAGTTTGGTTGAAATCGGTTCAGATCTCTATATAGCTTCCATATATATGCTTTTCCGATTTAGACAAAAATGACCAAAATACCCACATTTTCCTTATAAAATCGCCACTGCTAAGTCGAAAACTTGTAAAAGTGACTCAAATTTTCCTTTATTTCTAATACATATCTATCGTCCGATAAATCATAAATACACTTTTGCGAAGTTGCCTCAAAAGTGGTTCAGATTAAAATGTTTCCCATATTTTTTTACTAACATAGTGTACCATCCCAGGGCATTAGCAGACTTAAATTTTAAGTCTATAGATTATAAATTTTGTTGAGATAGAGTCAGATTTAAATGTATGTATTTGGGACAAAAATATAGCACCCAATACATTTGACGGATTTGATATAGTATCGAAAATGTGGATTTACAAAGTGGTGCAGGGTATAATATACACAGAACAAAAGTGTCTGGTAAATTTATGCAGATTTTTACAACAATTTATTACAAGAATTTTCCAGAATTTTAGTTCATTTTTCGTATCTTCAACGAAATTAACTACTCCAAAGGAAAATGTACAAATTTTAAGTAGTAATCGTTTAGTTCATAGCCTACAAAATACGATGCAAATTCCCTTAAAAATTTTCTTAACTGGTAGTTAAAAATTCTTTCGTTATACTATAAAACTACTTATGAAATGTAAAATACTTTCTAAATAATAAGTGTAATTTACTATAAAGAGTTTTTGTATGAGAAAATTTTTTTTACGAAAATTGAACTTGAAAGCGGATAGCAATTTCTTACTGGCAACTCCTATAGTTAATAATAGTTGGTACAACATTTCTCAATGAAATATTTTTAGTTCACACGTACACCCTCAAAAAAATCGCTTCTGTAACATATACTCCCAAACACATGTTGCTTCAAGCATATACATTTTTGGGTATTGCCCAAACATTTATATATTTGATTTCTTCCAATATATAATATGTTTGAAAGCATATTGGTCTAAACAATATAATATGTTTGGGTAGTCTAAGTTCCAAACATTATGTATTTTTCCATCCAAATTCAATAATGTTGTCTTCCAAAAAACTATATGTTATTATATGAATATATAATATGTTTGGAAACTGTTGGATGGCAACATTGTTTAATTACAACATCAACATATCATTTGTCACTGATCATCTGATCTTCGTTAAGTTCCTGATACGTGGCAAATTTCTATTGGTTATTACATTCAGCAAATTATATATAACTGTTTTATCCACATGAACTGTTTCTAACTTTATTATCTAACATACACTTCACTTCGTTTCTAACCTTTGCAAATATATGATATACATTGAAGTATAAACCCCACTTACGTTTCATTGATTAACAGGTTATGGGCCCAGTGGAGTTTAACTAAATTGTTTGAGTATTTGCAAAGTTAAGTGGTAGTTTTTCTATTTAAAAATAGTGTTATTAGAAATGGTAGAGGAATCCATCCAAATTTTTCATCGGGTCAATGCCCATAACTATAGGTTATGGAAGTGGATGCGGTTTTGAAAGGCCAAGGACTACTTTCGATTGTTCAGGGCAAATCCAAATTCGATGATTCGGTTGCCCAAGACCAAAAGGAAATTGCAGCATATGTATCGAAGGTGTCTTCATTAGCAGCAGAAATAGAAGCACAAGGTGAAAAACTATCTGACAACATAAAAATGGTTCGCATTATTAGTAGTTTGCCACCCAAATATCCAAATTTCAAAACTGTGTGGTATAACATCAAAGAGGGAAGAACCATAGAAAATTTGATGGCAAAACTACAGTTAGAAGAATACCAGCTTAAAAAGACCGATGGTGAAGAAGTGTCTGAAGCTGCATTTAATGTAAAAACAGAAAAGTGCAAAAACAATATAGCAGAGAGAAAGAAAAGATCAAAATGTCATTTTTGTCAAAAGTTGGGACATTGGGAGCGAGATTGCCGACTAAAGAAAAAACAAATGACAATAAAACAAGAAAGCACTAAACAGAGAGGGAGGCATTTTGATGAAGTTGCTTTTATTGCGTCGATATCAGATGTTAAGTCGGCTTCGTACAATGATGTGTGGCTTGCCGTGTGGCGCCACAGAACACATGACTTCACATAGAGATTGGTTTTCAGATTTACAGCTGGTGGATGGTAAGTTGCCTATTAAAGGTGTTGGTACGATTCATATTAATGCACTAGTAAACGACGATTGGGTTCCACGAGTTCTCTCTAATGTCCAATACGTTCCACAACTAAAACAAAATTTATTCTCAACTGGATCAGCTACAGCAAAGGGGCTCTCACAATCAGATGGCTGTGTTTTGAAAGATAAACATAATAAAATATTAGCGACGGGTGTTCGCGATTCAATGAATCAATATAGAATGTTATTTCAGTTGAGGAGAAAATCTTTCGCAAATTCGGCCAATCTGAATACACTTCAACAATGGCATTGCCGACTTGGGCACATAAATAATGCGATAATAAAAAAATATGTTCAATAAAAATGTAGCTGATGGCATAAGAATTACAGATACAGCAGAATTATTTTGCGAAGGTTGTAAGCGGGGAAAAATGCATCGCTCATCGCACGGATCAGTAGAAAAACGACCGGCCACAGCAGCTCAATATTTTCATATAGATTTATGTGGGCCCATGAGTGAAATTGGAATTGGTGGCGTTCGCTATTTCATGTTGCTTAAGGATGAAAGCACATGTTTCAGGTATGTTTATTTTCTAACAAACAAATCTGAAGTGCTTCAAAAACTTAAAAAAAATTATTTTTGTGGTGCGCAACATGTCTGGTGAACGGATGGAAAATATACGGTGCGACAATGGGACGGAGTTTATGAATAAAGATGTTGCTACATTTCTTTCAAACAACGGCATTGTCTTGGAGAAAATTACGCCGTATACTCCAGAACAAAATGGGTTCATCGAGAGAGATTCCCGAACAGTACAAGAGTCTGCTCGCACGATGTTATTGGCAAGCGGTTTAAACAAATGTTTGTGGCCTGAAGCAATCAGAACAGCTGTTTACGTCCTAAATAGATCGGCATCAGCAAAGCGCACAAAAACACCATATTAGTCGTGGTTTGGGCAAAAACATGATTTGAGTCATTTAAATATCTTCGGTACTGAGTGTATGGTTTACCTACCAAAACAACTTGGAAGAAAGAAATGGGATGCAAAGGCGAAAAAAATGTTTCTTGTTGGATATGAATCCACCACCAAAAATTTCCGCGTATATGACATGGAATCAAAGAAAGTCATAGTCAGCTGTGATGTATGTTTTAATGAGAAACCCATTAACATAGGTTCCATTGTAGAAGAGAGTGTAGACTCTGATACACACATCACAGAAAACAACAATGAATTAGACTACTCATTCCAACTGCAAGGCTCAAGTACTCCTAAAAGTTCAATGAAAAGAGAAACATCGTCAATTGTCACAACACCCGACAACGAAGTAGATAGAGAATCTACGAATGATGTTCGTGAACATAAAAGGTATGGACTGCGAAAAGAAATTATACCCCCTCAACGTTTCGGTATTGACTACATGGGCTGTTTAGCAACTATACCAGAACCTGTCTCATACGATGATGCTATTAACTCTGAGTACGCACAGAATTGGATAGCAGCCATAAAAGAAGAAATAAAATCTCTTGAAGAGAACGAAACGTGGGACTTAGTAGAAGTTCCTTTCAACAAAAATATCGTCGGCTATAAGTGGGTTTTTAAACTCAAATCAAACCCAAACTCGACTCCAATCTTCAAAGCCAGACTAGTAGCTAAGGGCTATTCCCAAAAAGAGGGAATTGATTTTAAAGAAACATATTCTCCAGTAGTGAGATATGATTCCGTGAGAGCCGTTCTTGCCATAGCCGCAATAGAAGATATAGAAATGATGCAATTTGATGTCAAGACAGCGTTTTTATATGGCGAACTTCAAGAAGAATTATACATGGACATACCAAAAGGAATAACCGTTGATAAAGATAAACAATTAGTCTGTCGCCTAAAAAAATGTATTCATGGCTTGAAGCAAGCCTCCAGAAATTGGAACTATAAATTTATTAATTTTTTAAAAGGGTTCCACATGAATCAGTCAAAAGCAGATCCCTGCGTTTTTTATGGAATCATTGAAGATTGTAAAATATTTTACTGTTGTATGTCGACGATGGTTTGATAATGTCCCCTTCAAGACGTGTACTACAAATATTCATCGACGAATTATCTAAACATTTTCGAATAACATATGGGGAACACAATTACTATGTTGGTTTGGAGATTCATCGAGATAGATTACAAAAATCTATCAAAATTCATCAAAAGTCTTACATCACTAAAATTCTGCAGAAATTTAATATGGCTAATGCAAACACAATTTCAACACCAGCAGATAGTAACGTATTTTTGGGAAAATCCACAGAAGAGGAAGAAGTCGCGTTTCCATTCAGACAAGCTGTAGGTTCCCTAATGTTTGCAGCTGTTGTATCTAGACCAGATATTTCATACGCCGTTGGCGAAGTAAGCAAATTTACTGATTGTCCTAAACGAAGCCATGTCCAGCAATAAAGCGCATATTTCGCTACCTTAAAGCAACATTAGATGTCTGCATAGAGTATAAATCACAAAGTTTGTTCAAATTTGAAGGTTTTACTGACGCCGATTTTGCTCGAGATATTGATACACGAAGATCAACAACTGGATATGTATTCCTAATAATATGTATTCCTAACAATTTGGCTTCAACAATTATTGTCTGATGTAGGATATCCTGAAAGCTCGACAGTTCTTAACATAAACAATAAAGCTGCAATTCGTCTAATTGAGAATCCAGAATTACACCACAACACAAAACACATTGATATACGGTTGGGTTTTATTAGAGATCCTCGAATAAATAAAACGATTGAAATTCAATATGTTCAAACTGACTTACAGCGTGCAGACATTCTTACAAAGCCATTAGTTGCCCAACGATTTAAGACCAATATGGAGCTATTGGGCCTGTTGAAACTAAACAATGAGTGAGAGTGTTGAATGGCAAGATTGTTTAATTACATCAACATATCATTTGTCACTGATCATCTGATCTTCGTTAAGTTCCTGATACGTGGCAAATTTCTATTGGTTATTACATTCAGCAATTTAACATTGTATATAACTGTTATATAAGATATACATTGAAGTATAAACCCCACTTGCGTTTCATTGATTAACAAAACCCAAAAATACCCAAAAATATTTTTTCTTTATATTTTTCTGCCTAATTGTATATTCCGTCACATTTTTCTCACTTCCATGAGTTTTTTAGTTCTTAGCACCTTTTTCTGTAATACAAACATTTTAGAAGAAATTATTAAATTTTATAATTTTTTTTAAATTTTACGTTTTACCGGACGGGGATTCGAACAGCGGACCACACAGTTTGTAAGCCAGCACACTAACCACTGGGCTACGTAGCTGTTATGGTCATCAAGAGATAATTATCGTTATAAGTCATATTTATATAGCATAGCTTGCGGCGCCCACGAGCCGATGCAAACATAACATTGTTTAACAACATAACATTGTTAAACTGTAGTGTGACCAAACACACTCTCCACTTCTTCCCCCTTATTCTTCACTAACACATGCATTCCCATTAGCATACAGTACTCTATTTTTGATCCACTTGCATTCTCGGTGCATTCATATTTTGTTTTTTTTTTGACGCAGGTCAGTCACACACTTGGTAGTGACTGAGTTGAATGCACTCAGTGGAGTTCCAATTAGATGTTGGTGGCATGTGACACTTTTCATTGGTTTAGATTTTCCAGTTGGGATTGCATACATTGTTTTGTAAATAGACCAACTGCATGAACTCAGAAATGAGTCAAATGACCACCAATAGGAATTAAGAAAGGCCTGCATCTCAAAGAAAGTAAAAGTATTGGTAAAATGTAGATCAATTTTTCATAGAAGTATATGCATGTATAAGTGAGCTCCATAGTTCTATACTCCATTTATTGAAATAGTATTAGTACATTTTTCACTCGATAGTCAATAATTCTAAGTTCCAAATTTTGTATAAATCCATTGCATTTTCGAAAATAAAATCAGAGAAAGATATTACACAGAGCCTAAACAACTGGCTTTTATTTTTCTCTTCGTTGAAGTGGCACTGTAGAGTGCCTGCAACAAAAATTAGCTGTTCTAGTGGCGCTCTTAAACGCCGGCCAAAATTCGGGCAGGTAGGGATTTAGGAATCTCTGCATAAATTCTTTTTTTGTTTTTTTGTGAACACTTGCCTACTTCACGGCAAGCATCCTTTTTGTTCTTGGTGACCGTTTGCCTACCTCACGGCAAACATTACATGGCGATCCTGCGGACTTCGATCCTGCCGTCATCAAATCTGAAGAAGGAAGACCATTTGACTTCTATTCTGCGGATTTAGATCCTGCAACATCCTTATGGATCCTAGTTTGACACTTAATAATTTAACCAGCAAACCACTATTGAATTTAGCTAAGAAGGATGACCTACATAATGTGGACGAAATCGCATTCAACATTCAAAATCCCCACTAACGTGTGGACCTTATGTCTCCTTAAACTATATTGTGCCCAAATACGATCTGTTTCTATTGAAATGGAACGAGAACGATTACGAAAAGAAAATCAACCATTACGAGAATTGCCACGTATGATGTATGAATTTGAAACTTTGGGCGACATCACAAAACATCCCGAAAAAGACAAAGAAGAAATGGATTTCATCATTTCCCCACAACATAGCTACTACACCCTCAAAAAAAATCGCCTCTCTAACATATGTTCCAAACATATTTTGCAGGAAGCACATATATTATTGGATACTGCCGAAACATTAATATGTTTGTTTTATGTGAACATATTCTATTTTTGGAAGCATTTTGAGCCAAAAATATTATATGCTTGGAAGAATTTTCCCCAAAGAAGATTGTGCTCATTCCCTAATATAATTTTCACTTCCACGAAATTTTTTAGTTCTTGGCACCTTTTTCTGTAATACAAATAATGTTGAAGAAATTATTCAATTTTATAATTTTGTTAAATTTTACCTTTCGCCTGGACGGAGAATCGAACCGAGGACCATACAGTTTGTAAGCCAACACACTACCACTGAGCTACGTAGCTGTTATAGTCACCAGAAGACAATTATCGTTATAAGTTACATTTATATAGCATAGTTTGCAGCGCCCACGAGCCCATGCAAACATAACATTATTTAACAGAAACATACATGTGTTGGCAACGTGGAGCAGTGGTTTGCATGTCTGCCGTACATGCAAAGGGTCGTGGGTTCAATCCCTGCTCCGACCAAACACCAATTGTTTTTTTTTTTTAATTTACGCATTTATATTTATACTATATTAAATTTTTATAATGAAACTTCGAAATGTGGGTTATTAAAGATTTACAGTCAGAAACAGTGCTTGATATAAACGAAATGGACTGAGCTTTTGGATAAAATATTATTTTTTTATTGCAAAAATAACAATTTTGTAATAAAAAACTGGTTTTGGTATAAAAGTTTGATATTTTGGAAGGAATTCAAAAACTCTAACAAAGGAAGAACGTGGGGTCGAGTATAAACATACATAAATAATTTTATAATATACACAAATTAAATAATATTTAGACTTAAATTAAATAATATTTAGACTTAAGCGTATAAAATTTTTGGCCTTATCATAAAGCAGTTTCCGAAACAACATATAAGCGGTTTCACAGAAATTGCTCTCTTTCGATTCTCTCGCTGTGTTAATTTGATATCTTTCGTCAACCCTCCCGGTTTTTATCTCTATTTCTTTCTCTATACTCTCTCTCTCTCTCTCTCTCTCTCTCTCTCTCTCTCTCTCTTCGCTCTCTGAATAAAATATAACAACATATATATGTTTATTCGAAATTTGTAAATTTATATATGTTTACATTCACACATATAATTTTTATGAAACATGCATGCCCCAAACATAATATATTCTAACATATTAAAATATGTGTTCCAAACATTTAGTGTTAGTTTGAGAACATTACATGTTTGCACTTAAATATATTGTGTTTAAAAATTGTGCCCGAAACACATTTTGTTTATATCGAAACATATGAAAAACATATTTTTCTAACAGTGTAGCATATAATTTAAAAAATATTTAAAAATGAAGAAGATTGTAATAAACACATAACCAATTTTATTACTCAATTACAATTATTACCAAAAAACAAATATAATAAAAATTATTATTATTAAAAAAAAGAAATATTTGCAAAAAGTATATACATAGAAATAAGTATGATACTGTTTTAAATAAATTAAAATGGACCAATATTTAATCCAATTAAATCTTTAAGTAAATTGTAAAAAAAAACACATGCTCGTATGACTCAAACTTTTCCTGTGGTAAGGAAGTTGATTTTTTTTGTAAACTGCGCTTAATGGCGATTAATACTTCTTACTTTTACCAATTTGCATAAATTGACAGCTTGAATTTTTTGGCTAGTAACTTGTTTGAAACAGAAAAATGAAGATGATTTGAAAACTGTATTTGAAAAATTTGTACATGCTTGATCTACATTTCGTAAAAACCTAATTTTGATGGCATTATTCTTGGATAAAATGTAACTATTGAATGGGATTTTAGGAAAGGAGTTTTTTTTCCAAATAATGGTGGAACGTCTATATTTCATTGAAGATTTTAACAGAACTGCTGTTATATCGTGTTTGAATGCCTTAGTGAAGAAGAATACGAAATTCGAATGGACACAACAATGTCAGGAAGCTTTCGAAACAGCTAAGAACAAGTTGAATTGGCGGGATTAAAGTTTTGCAATACCCCGATTTCGACAAATTTTGCAATGCCCCGATTTCGAGAAAGAATTATTAGGAATTCCCCAATGGATGAATCCAATTTTTCCATCCATATTTGTATGGTAGGAAATTTATTGTGGTTACAGACCATCGACCTTTAGTTTCTTTGTTTACTCACAAGAACCCCAGTTCTAAATTGACTCGAATTAGACTAGAACTATCAGATTATGATTTTGAAATTGTTTATAAAAAAGGAACAAATAATACAAATGCAGATGCATTATCGCGTATAAAGATAGACTCCGATTCATTGAGATCGATGATACCTCAAGAAATAGATGAGAAAGTTAAAAAATCGCTGGTGATAACTCGAGGGATGAAAAGAAAAATGTGCACAGATAAAAAGGATAGGAAGGAAGAGATGTCTTCCATAATGAGTCTGATCAACTCAATGTTTGGGAATGCACATCTATTAAAGATATTAAACTCGCGAGAAAATTGAAATTTATTATAGATAAGTCGACTAAGAAATTGAATATTGATTATGATCATTCTGTGAACGAATCGCGCGTAAGATGTAGTGATAATCCCTATTACTCAGGTAATCTTTGGGAGCAACTATCATCTGAGTTAAGCAGAATGAATGTTAAAACTTTCGCACTAGAAAAAGGTGACGAAATATTTAAAATGATAACCCTAGGGAAATTTAAAGAAAAAATGAACAATAATTTGAAGAAGTATCACGTCAATATTTTGTTGTATGAAAAACCTCGAGAAATAAAAAGTAATCCTGAACAATTAGAACTGATTACATTATATCACGATACACCATGCGGAGGTCATTTTGGAGTCAGAAAAACAATTTTAAAATTAAAACAAAAATATGTATGGAAGAATATGTCTAAAGGTAAGTACTATGTTCGCTTTTCGAGTTGAAATTTTCGCAGTTACTTTATTAAAACAGTTCAAGATGAAGCAGATAAATTAATTCAATTGATGCGCAGTTTCTTGTTCCCCTAGATTTCGGCAAGACTTTACAGGAATATTTTGGTTTTAATTTATAATTTTGATTATTTCAGGAAAAGTAATCGCGAAAATAAAGTGATTTTCAACTCGAAAACCGAACATAGTACCCACCTTAAAATGGTGAAAAAATATGTGTCAACTTGTGACTTATGCCAAAGAAACAACCCAGTCGGAAAAAGCGTCGTGTTTCTGGCATTATAACGTACCTTATTTAGGAGCCAGTAGTGATGCCACACAAATGCAAACTCTATTTCAAAATAACATTGGGTGTCATTGGGCGTCAAGTACTTGCCCTCTCACTTCAATTTATATTGCTTGTATAAGGCGTGATCTTATTAGGAGAAAAAATTACCTTAAATAAGGCCTTCTAAATATGTTGTCTTAGAAGGTCTTGGGAAAAAAATAAAAAAATAAACTATTTTTAGATTTTTTGTTTTTGCTTTTAATGCTATTTTCCCTATTCCTTGATGAATGTTTTCATAGTTTTATTATAATTACAATTTATTTCTATTTTCTTACCTTTTTAAAATTTCTCCTGAAAGCGGTGTCGAACTCACGACCATTGACTTCATAAGCGCACACTCTACCCACTCGGCTACGGTCGGCTGTGCTTTGCACAGAGCTAAAGGCTATTGTAAATGTAACACACATAAACACATTATCCTACGCATTCCATGAGAGTTGTGTTAACAGGTCTGTTATTAGAAACGACAACATAATGGATAGTGATGCTGCTCCACCAAAGAAACATTGTACTTCCAATACTCCAGTTTTTAGAAACCGAAAAATATTCACTACTCATGATTCTCTGCATTGCATAATCAGGGGCTTTCTAACGTCTAATAGCGGCATATGAAATTCGATAGCATTGCTAAATGTTGTTGATCAGTTACAATCAACAGCGATATAATGAGAACAACGTCAAATAGTCAAATTTAAAAAAATATATATTTTAACCTTTATTAAATATTTATATTACTATACATACTCGAAAATTAATTTTTATTTAAATTAATCAAAATATGGAAAAATTAAATGTAAAACTAAACGTATGGAATTCTATACCTGTGCTCCAATATAATTAAATAATATTTTAATTAGATGGAATACAAAAATTAATTAATTAATTATAAACAAAGAAACTAAAACCTTATTTTATATTTATATTTATATTTATATTTATATTTATATTTATATTTATATTTATATTTATATTTATATTTATATTTATATTTATATTTATATTTATATTTATATTTATATTTATATTTATATTTATATTTATATTTATATTTATATTTATATTTATATTTATATTTATATTTATATTTATATTTATATTTATATTTATATTTATATTTATATTTATATTTATATTTATATTTATATTTATATTTATATTTATATTTATATTTATATTTATATTTATATTTATATTTATATTTATATTTATATTTATATTTATATTTATATTTATATTTATATTTATATTTATATTTATATTTATATTTATATTTATATTTATATTTATATTTATATTTATATTTGTAATTATTTTTATATAAATTAATGTATATTTAAATTGCTAATTATTTTTTATTTTTAAACATTTTTCTTTGTAAATCTTATTTTTCTCTCTCTTAAATGCTTTTTTCAATTGCATTTTATATGCATCAAAAGTGACTACTTCTTCTTCAATTGCTTTGAAGAATATTTGGTTGATATTATTGTAAGTTTTAAAGGATTCTTTATTTTGAAACCCGTCATAGTTAAAGGCTTTTATAATATTATGTTTAATAAATGTTCTTGAATTTGTCGAAAAATATTCACTTAGTTTTGAGATATCGACATGATGTCAGCGTTTGTAATACTCTTTAGTTAATTTTTCTATAAATAATAAGTGTGTTCACGTTTTTTCTGTGACATTTGTCCTGTAGTGATAGTGAAAACGATGCCTCTTATTGCTTAAGACTTAAGAAAATATGTAATTTTGACTTCATCCAATGTAAACTATAATTTCAAAAAAATTTTAACAGAAATAAGAAGTGTGTTTCGTTTTTAAATGAAATAATTTCAATAAAAAACAAGCCTTCTCGTGTAAGTTGAAATGTCATTAGTAGTCGTTCCGATGTCTGGCTTAAAACAGACATTATAATAGGCTTGATTTGAGAAGCGAGTTGGCAATGTCTATTGAATCTTTTCGCCTTTGGCAAATTTTAAAAAAACATAGATGTTAAAGCACGTTATCATGTAAGTTGTGTTGGAAGTTTCATTGACGCTATTATAATGTGTATTTTCAGCTCTTATAAATGCAGGGCCCACGAATTATCCGACTGGGAAGCAAATAAAACACACAAAAGAACCGTTAATGAAAACGGACACACCAACAGACAGTTTCAGTGTAGTTGTCATTGACACAGTAGGCCCCTTACGACCCTCAAACAATTATCGCTACATATTGACAATGCAATGTGAATTAACCAAGTATGTCATAGCCGTTCCTATGGAGACTAAAGAAGCCAAGTCGATAGCAAAATGTTTGAATGAAAACCTAATTTTGCAATATGGGATATTCAAAACTTTGAAATCCGATAGAGGCACTGAATTCGTGAACGATTTGATGAATGAAATGTGCAATCTATTACGGATTGAACAAAGATTTTCTACACCATATCACCACGAATCCTTGGGAACAGTCGAAAGAAACCATAGGGTTCTAAATGAATACTTTTTGTCTTTTGTAAATGACGATAATTGGAATGAGTGGATACCATATTATGCATTCGCATATAACACAACGCCACATGTTGATACAGGGTATTCACCATTCGAACTAATTTTTGGTAAATTACCGACAATACCAGGGGAAAACATAATGAAAGCTGAAAAAGTTTATGACTTAGATAACTACGCAAACGAGCTGAAATTAAGACTAAAAATCTCTATTGAAAATGCCACGAAACTAGTAGAACAAGTAAAACTTAAGAGAAGCCAGAACTCTTTGATAAATACAAATAGGATAGACCTTAGAATAGGTGATTTAGTTTTAGTAAAAAAGGAAAATAGAAGAAAAAATCAGCCACCTTACCATGGTCCCAATAGAATATCAAATATAGATAATTTAAATGTAACACTACAAATAGATAATAAAGAAAAAACTGTACACAAAAATTTATTAAAAAAATACCAAATTTAATCATTGTATTTCTAATATGTACGTATTCTAAAACAAAAAAAATATATATATGTTTATATATATCAACTAGCTAACCACTTATATCTAGTATCACATATCAAAGAAAACTCTGTAAAGCAAAACACAAATTTTTAAACAAACCACTACAATATAACAGAATAAATATCACATTACAAAAATGTACCCAATTTGTTCTATGAAATAACCAAATTGTGTACATTTCTCTTAAGGGCGAGGGTGTAGTGTGACCAAACACACTCTCCACTTCTTCCCCCTTATTCTTCACTTACACATGCATTCCCATTAGCATAAAGTACTCTATTTTTGATCCACTTGCATTCTCGGTGCATTCATATTTTGTTTTTGTTGACGCAGGTCAGTCACACACTTGGTAGTGACTGAGTTGAATGCACTCAGTGGAGTTCCAATTAGATGTTGGTGGCATGTGACACTTTTCATTGGTTTAGAGTTTCCAGTTGGGATTGCATACACAGAAAAAAAAGTGTCTTGTAAATTTAAGGACCATTGTAACTTTCACATAGTTCAACAAATTTACTGTAATATAGTTCATTCTTCGTAACCACAACGAAAATTAACTTAGCTAAAGGAAAACTTATAAAAATTCAGTAAATGTCTTTTAGTTCACTAACTAAGAAATGGGAAGGATTTTTCCTTAAATAAATTTCCAACACAGTAGTTAATGCATCGTTGATTCTATTATAAAAATACATGGACAATATAAAAATCTTACTACGAAATGTGGACAATTTACTAAGAAAAAATTTTGTATGGAAAAAAATTTGTGTAGTAAAAATTAACTTAACGACATTACCGATTCGTATGATGGCTTCCTACAGATTATTTCCCTTTTTATTATAAGTTGGAGTGTTTTTCCTCACATTGAACATTTTAGATAAAGTAGAATAAAAAGTAGTTAATATAATCCTTGACGGGTGTATATAATTTTTTATAGATTCCTCATAGATTTGGTATATATTTTACCTTAACTTATAGATAGAATTCCAACTAATCAATAAACGTGCTACTGGAAAATGTGAGTGCATCATGTGAGGGAGTTTTTAGAGACATTTTGTGTATATCTCGTATGATTGTTTGTGTTTGTTATTGCGTCATTTATGCTGTTGTTGGTTGTTTTGATTCTAGAGACAATGGAATGTTCCTTGTGTGTTGTTTGTATCTTTTGTGGTGAGAGTTGTTTTCTTGCAATAGCGAGATCAGAAAGGGATCGTGTGTGTGTGTGTGGAGTTGTTTTTCTTTACGGTATGTATCCTTTATGACTATTTGTGTCTTTGAGTTTTATTGCTGCATTCAGTTCTGTTGATGCATTTATGAAGTGCACACGTGGATTTAATTTTGCAAAATTGTACGTGCGGTATTGGTGTTTATTAATGAAAATATATTTTAGAAACTGAGAAGTGAATGATGTGATGTTAGAGTAATCTAAAACGCTTTTTATTGATAAAAAAAAAAAACAAATAACAGATTAAGGAACTGTATATTTCTGTTAATAGTTTAAAATTAGTGCGGATTTTTAATTGATTTACATTAAAATATACAACATGAGTGGTAATAGGATGATTTATATTTATTCTACATCTGGATCACAGGTTGGAGATGTAACAATTGTTTTTGAATCTATATTTTTTATGTTACAGCAATTCCTACAGGTGAGTACTAAGTTCGAGTTTAGCCGCTAAAATTAAAAAAAATAACTAAGAAAAGTATAAAACTATACGTCTTCGATAC
This sequence comes from Haematobia irritans, assembly GCF_050003625.1. NCBI lineage: Eukaryota > Metazoa > Arthropoda > Insecta > Diptera > Muscidae > Haematobia > Haematobia irritans. Next base: position 98,235,386 of record NC_134398.1, read on the forward strand.
AAATTTACATAAAACTTGATGGAGAATAGCCCAAACAAGTGTTTTATAAAGATTATTTTTTTATAATGGATTATTAAAGAAAACTTATCATGAAAATTTCGATTTTAGCCGCTAAACTCGAAATTAATATCCACCTTAAATATTAAATGCTATACTGAAAAGTGGAAATTATGTCTAATTTTATAATATTTTTTATTTCAAATATATTCTGAGAATAATTTCAATAACGCCTCATTAGTCCATGGATGTGATTCTAATAATGTACCTACTGGATGGATTTTTCAATGTGGTAAGTTTTTCTATAAACGGTATTTTGTCCGTTTTTAATAAAACCAAAATTTCAATTTATTAAAAATAATTATTTTTATTTGCAGGTAGACAGGCCTTGTAATGGTAATTTTTTGGAGTATTCTTACTGTTTAATGCTAACTAAGCTGACATCTTTATTGGCTCTAGAAAATACTCTTGAAAGCCGTAAGTTAAAAATATGAACAATAGAATTCGATAATATTTTTCTTATATTTTGTATAACTTTGCAATTTCAGATGCTTATAAGACAAATCCGCCCAACAAAAGTTAGCCAAAATCGATGAAATTGGACAACCATTCAATGAATATAGCAACTTATGCCGCATATATCTTTCATATGGATAGAAAACATGGAAATTTAAATTAATTAGTTAGTCCTAATAACATTGAATATTACTCTTTTGAATAAGCAATTACTAACTACCGACAAGTAACTGCATCCAACGTACGAATAAAAATATTTCCTTTATTGTATATCATAAGCCATAGTTTTGTGTAATATAATAATAATTTTTTGAAATAAAATACTGGTGGTTATAGAAAATTGACTTGTTTTGTACGAAAAATTTCTTAGTTGTATACAGGCTTGTTGTACCTTTGATTCCTCAATTTCTCTACTTTTTGGAAAATTATACCGACAAACAGTTTATTTCAAACCAATTTCTTAATACAAGTTTCCCAAAAAATTGTTCATTTTTCCGGATTACAGGAATATTTTGAATTAGTTTAACTATATTCTTCCCACAGCATAGTAATAATGAACTAAAATACGATGCAATACATGAACTAATTTATAAGAAAATCATGAACTTATCTAGATGAAAAAAATCTTTGGCGCCAAATCATGGTCATTCTTACTATGGGTTAGTTCATTTTTCATAAAAAATAGTAAACTTTTTTTTCTGTGTACATTGTTTTGTAAATAGACCAACTGCATGAACTCAGAATTGAGTCAAATGACCACCAATAGGAATTAAGAAAGGCCTGCATCTCAAAGAAAGTAAAAGTATTGGTAAAATGTAGATCAATTTTTCATAGAAATATATGCATGTATACACCGAAAAAAAAAGTTTACTATTTTTTATGAAAAATGAACTAACCCATAGTAAGAATGACCATGATTTGGCGCCAAAGATTTTTTTCATCTAGATAAGTTCATGATTTTCTTATAAATTAGTTCATGTATTACATCGTATTTTAGTTCATTATTACTATGCTGTGGGAAGAATATAGTTAAACTCATTCAAAATATTCCTGCTATCCGGAAAAATTAACAATTTTTTGGGAAACCTGTATTAAGAAATTGGTTTGAAATAAACTGTTTGTCGGTATAATTTTCAAAAAAGTAGAGAAATTGAGGAATCAAAGGTACAACAAGCCTGTATACAACTAAGAAATTTTTCGTACATAACAAATCAATTTTCTATAACCACCAGTATTTTATTTCAAAGAATTATTATTATATTACACAAAACTATGGCTTATGATATACAATAAAGGAAATATTTTTATTAGTACGTTGGACGCATTTACTTGTCGGTAGTTAGTAATTGCTTCTTCAAAAGAGTAATATTCTATGTTATTAGGACTAAACTAATTAATTTAAATTTCCATGTTTTCTATCCATATGAAAGATATATGTGGCATAAGTTGCTATATTCAATTGAATTGTCCACTTTCATCGATTTTGGCTAACTTTTGTTGGGCGGATTTGGCTTATAAGCATCTGAAATTGCAAAGTTATATAAAATATAAGAAAAATATTATTAATTAATTAATTCTATAGTTCATATTGATCTTTAACTTACGGTTTTCAAGAGTATTTCCTAGAGCCAATAAGGATATCAGCTTAATTAGTATTAAACAATAAGAATATTCAAAAAAATACCATTACGAGACCTGTCTACCTGCAAGTGAAAAAAATAATTGTTAATAAATTGAAATTTTGGTTTTATTAAAAACGGACAAAATACCGTTTATAGAAAAACTTACCACATTGAAAAATCCATCCAGTAGGTAAATTATTGGAATCATATCCATGGACAAATGGGACGTTATTGAAATTATTCTCAGAATATATTTGAAATAAAAAATATTATAAAATTAGACATAATTTCCACTTGTCAGTATAGCATTTAGTATTTAAGGTTTCGTATTAAGATCGAGTTTAGCGGCTAAAATTGCAATTTCCATGATAAGTTTTCTTTAAAAATCCATTATAAAAAATAATCTTTATAAAAAACTTGATTTGGGCTATACTCCATCAAGTTATATTTAAATTATAATTTTATACTTTATTTATTTTTAATTTTAGCGGCTAAACTCGAACTTAGTACTCACCTGTAGGAATTGCTGTAACATAAAAAAATATAGATTCAAAAAAATGGTTGCTTCTCAACCTGTGATCCAGATGTAGAATAAATATAAATCATCCTATTACCACTCATGTTGTATATTTTTTTTGTAAATCAATTTAAAATCCGCACTAATTTTAAACTAATATATTAACAGAAATATACAGTTCCTTAATCTGTTATTTGTTTTTTATCAATAAAAAGCGTTTTTGATTCCTCTAACATCACATCATTCACTTCTCAGTTTCTAAAATGTTTCGAAATAAATGTATTTTCATTAATAAACACCAATACCGCACGTACAATTTTGCAAAATTAAATCCACGTGTGCACTTCATAAATGCATCAACATAACTGAATGCAACAATAAAACTCAAAGACACAAATAGTCATAAGGGATACATACCTGCCGTAAAGAAAAACAACTCCGCACACACACGCAATCCCTTTCTGATCTTGCTATTGCAAAAAAACAACTCTCACCACAAAAGATACCAACAAGGAACATTCCATTGTCTCTAGAATCAAAACAACCAACAACAGCATAAATGACGCAATAACAAACACAAACAATCATACGAGATATACACAAAATGTCTCTAAAAACTCCCTCGCATGTTGTACTCACATTTTCCAGTAGCACGTTTATTGATTAGTTGGAATTCTATCTATAAGTTAAGGTAAAATATATACCAAATCTATGAGGAATCTATAAAAATTATATACACCTGTCAAGGATTATATTAACTAATTTTTATTCTATTTTAACTACAATTTCCAATGTGAGTAAAAACATTCCAACATATAATAAAAAGGGAAATAATCTGTAGGTAGTCATCGTACGAATCGGTAATGTCGTTAAGTTAATTTTTACTACAAAAATTTTTTTCCATACAAAATTTTTTCTTAGTAAATTGTCCACATTTCGTAGTAAGATTTTTATATTGCCCATGTATTTTTATAATAGAATCAACGATGCATTAACTACTGTGTTGGAAATTTATTTAAGGAAAAATCCTTCCCGTTTCGTAGTTAGTGAACTAAAAAACATTTACTGAATTTTTATAAGTTTTGCTTTAGCTAAGTTAATTTTCGTTGTGGTTACGAAAAATGAACTATATTACAGTAAATTTGTTGAACTATGTGGAAGTCAAAATGGTCCTTAATTTTACAAGACACTTTTTTTCTGTGTAAGTGAGCTCCATAGTTCTATACTCCATTTATTGAAATAGTATTAGTACATTTTTCACTCGATAGTCAATAATTCTAAGTTCCAAATTTTGTATAAATCCATTGCATTTTCGAAAATAAAATCAGAGAAAGATATTACACAGAGCCTAAACAACTGGCTTTTATTTTTCTCTTCGTTGAAGTGGCACTGTAGAGTGCCTGCAACAAAAATTAGCTGGTCTAGTGGCGCTCTTAAGCGCCGGCCAAAATTCGGGCAGGTAGGGATTTAGGAATCTCTGCATAAATCCTTTTTTTGTTTTTGTGTGAACACTTGCCTACTTCACGGCAAGCATCCTTTTTGTTCTTGGTGACCGTTTGCCTACCTCACGGCAAACATTACAAAACATACATTTGTTGGCGACGTGGAGCAGTGGTTGGTACGTCCGCCTTGCATGCCAAGGGTCCTGGGTTCGATCCCTGCTTCGACCGACACCATTTTTTTTAAATTTTTTTTACATATATTTTTTACGCATATTCCAAATACGTTCGGAATATCCCGAAAAGGTGTTCAACATTACGTACTACTATATTAACTTTTTACTACGAAACTGTAAAGTGTGTCTTATAAAAGACTTAAATTCAGAAAAGAACAGTGCTGGATATAAACGAAATGGACTGATTTCAAATCATATATTATTTTTTATTGCAAAAATAAAAAATTTGTAACAAAAAAGGGTTTTGTACACAAGTTTGAAATTTTCGAAGAAATTCAAAAACTCTTACAAAGGAAGAATGTGAAGTCGAGTAATATATAAATATTTTTCCATCGAATCCTAAAGTTAACGATAACCATTCAAAAGCACATTATATTTAAATTCGAAACAATAATTTTCGAAGAAATTCAAAAAACTCTTACAAAGGAAGAATGTGAAGTCGAGTAATATATAAATATTTTTCCATCGAATCCTAAAGTTAACGATAACCATTCAAAAGCACATTATATTTAAATTCGAAACAATAATTTTACAACCAACACATAAATTTATTTAGGTGTGAACAATTGTTTGCTTTCTTTAATAATTTATTCTAAAGAAAATAAACTTATTCAATTGTTGCTTTGGATCATTCCCCACCAAGTTATAATACAATTTGTCTAAAAAAGTTATAATGTTATTCTGGTTTTACCGATGCGAGTTTTGCCGTTAAAATGGGAAATAATTTTAGTGGCAAAACTCAAACTCAATGTCCGCTTTTATTTTCGAAAGTATCCGTCAACTCCTCTTGGACTACTTATTAATAAAGAGGAACTAAACTTTGTTTTTATAGATCTTACTGTTTAATTTTTCACTGTTTCCCAATGTTTTAATTTTACTGTAACAAATCTAAAAAGAGTACACTGAAAAAAATATTGTCGTGTGGCCAAAGATTTCATGTCCTTAAAATAAGAATACAAATTTTGCTTAGCTTAGACGACGCATTTCTCTAATATAAAGTTTTTTCCATGTTCAAAAGTCGATAAACTTTTCAATGAAGTCGTGTTGTCCTTATAATTAAGTGAATTGACTTGAAAATGGGTATCATAACATGAAAAAAAATTTGATCTAAGGTAAACTTGACTTTGATAATTCAGAAAAAATCTTTAAAACTAATGAAATTGTCTTTAAATTTGTTGCATTTTTGCATCTTGACTACAAAGTAAAAATCGTTAAAAAATAGGACATGTTTTTCAACACTTTTTTTAAAGACGTTTTTACTTGAATTTCTATTTCTACTGTCTTGTTTTTAGCGGACTTTTTATAGCATATGAAAAAAGCGAAAAAATAAAATTTGCTTCATAGAGTCAAATACATAAAACCCATATTTAAAAGAGAATTGTGTCTTAAAAGTATCCTTACTTGAATTCTCGGCTTCATTGGCTCGGAATCAATACCAAAATTTTTAAAATAGAGACACAATCTTTGGAGCCGGGCATGATATTTTTCAGTGTATAGTGCCCTTTCGTTAGTTTTTATGAAGATCCCTTTAATTACCTTTGTTTGAATATTTTGACTTACTCGTCCTACACTCAAAAAAAAGTAAACTCTCTATTTCACTAAAGCCAATTCAACTTTATTTTAGTTCATAGAAATATTATGTTTGGAGAAAGTTTTCTTTACTCTAATACTTTTTTGTGTACGTTAGTTAAATTAACTAAACCCGAGGAAAAAATATACTCAAATGAAGCATAAAGATTAACTAAATTCGTGTCTTCCACAAAATAGTTCAGAATTTGTAAATTTTACCGAAAATGCGTCCATCGTGAACTTCGTATGTCACTAAAGACATTCTTGCAATTTTGAACTCCAAGTTTTTTCTTCAAACTGCAAAATTTTCTTTAACAAGTGAAAAACCTTAGTTATGTCTAATAAATTTTCTTGTATTTATCGAAAAATATTTACTTATTTTTATGACATCGGCGTGATGCCAACGTTTGTAATACTGTTTAGTTAAAATTTTCTACAAATATTCAAAATTTTCTAAAATTAACCGAAAGTTTTCTTCCTGGTGGGTTCACTGTTCTTTCAGTGTATATTCCGATTTGTTTTGACGAAATAAAAAAGTGCCCGTAATGTGAAAATGATAAACAAAACTCATGTTTTTTTTAAATGTCTTTTCTCTTGGTTCCGAATAAATTTTCTCTCCGAATACTCGGTTTAATCTTTTTACTTAAGCATATACAATTTTTGGCGGTCTTATATCACAACATATATATGTTTACTCCAAATTTGGAAATTTATACTTGTTTATATTCACACATAGTATTTTTCCAATCTTTAATGGAATTTTCTTTGTGTATATATATTTTAAAGGCGCCAATTGTTTACTTTCATTATTTTACTTCCAGCATACACTTTATGTCTCTCTTTCTAAACACATATATGTTTATAGTCTATTTCTAAATTAATATATGTTTGCATCCAAGCATATTGTATTTACAAACATTTTATGTCCCAAACATAATATGTTCTAACATATTAACATATATGTCCCAAACATATTATGCTAGTTTATGAACATTATATGCTTGCACTTAAAAATATTGTGTTTTGAGTTCCAAACATATAATTTTTACACCCAAACATATGAAAAACAGTCTTTTTCGTCCGTGTAGTTAAATTTATAGACATTTTCGTCAAAAATGGGTAGATATCATTTCATGAAGTTTTTGCTAATTTTAAGTTAAACGTTTCATCGTTCTTATACTGATACACCCTTAAAAAAAATCGCTTCTTTAACATATTTTCCAAACATATTTTGCAGGAAGCACATATATTATTGGATACTGCCGAAACATTAATATGTTTGTTTTATGTGAACATATTATATGTTTGGAAGCATTTTGAGCCAAAAAAAATATAATATGCTTGGAAGAATTTTTCCCAAAGACGATTGTGCTCATTGCCTAACATACTCGTAATTTTCACTTCCACGAAATATTTTAGTTCTTGGCACCTTTTTCTGTAATACAAATAATGTTGAAGAAATTATTCACTTTTATAAATTTTTTAAATTTTACCTTTCGCCTGCACGGAGAATCAAACCGAGGACCAGACAGTTTGTAAGCCAACACACTATCCACTGGGCTACGTAGCTGTTATGATCACCAGTAGATAATTATCGTTATAAGTTACATTTATATAGCATAGTTTGCAGCGCCCACGAGCCCATGCAAACATAATATTAATTAACAGAAACATACATCTGTTTGCCACGTGGAGCAGTGGTTAGCATGTCTGCCTTGCATGCAAAGGGTCGTGGGTTCAATCCCTGCTCCGACCGAACACTTTTTTTAATTTACATATTTATATTTATACTATATAAAATTTCTATAATGAAACTTCGAAATGTGGGTTATTAAAGATTTATAGTCATTAACAGTGCTTGATATAAACGAAATTGACTGATTTTTGGATAAAATATTATTTTTTTATTGCAAAAAAAAAAACAATTTTGTAACAAAAAACTGTTTTTGGTACAAAACTTTAAAATTTGGAAGGAATTCAAAAACTCTAACAAAAGAAGAACGTGGAGTCGAGTATAAACATACATAAATAATTTTATAATATAAACATAAATTTATTCAGGCGTGAACAGTTTTTTACTAGCATTTAACACCATCGCTCTAAAATGCCTTTTATTTTTGTTTAATAATTCATTTTAAAGAAAATAAACTTTTTAAATTGTTTTAGCTGCAAAACTCGAACTTAATGCCCGCTTTTATATTTGAAGGTATCCGTCAACTCCTCGTGGACTACTTATTAATAAAGAGGAACTAAACTTTGTTTTTATACATTGTACTGTGTAATTTTTCACTATTTCCTCCTTATTTCATTTTACTGTCCCAACTCTAAAAATAGTATAGTACCCTTTCGTTATTTTTATGAAGACCCCTGATTTCTTTTAACGAACCAAGAAAAAAATTGTGCCCATAATGCCAAAATGATAAACAAAACACATGTCCACACACACATAAAATGCTGCTCTCAAGGCGAAAACATATGCTGTTTGTTTTTCAAATGTCTATTCTCTTGGTTTCGAATGTCCATTCTCTTTATTCAAATTAAATAATATTTAGACTTAAGCATATCAAATGTTTGGCCTTATCATAAAACAGTTTTCCGAAACAACATACAAGCGGTTTCACCAAGGCCGTATTCAGGGGGGGGGGGTGAGGGTGATCAAACCCCCCCTTTATTTACTTATTTTTATGACATCGGCGTGATGCCAACGTTTGTAATACTGTTTAGTTAAAATTTTCTACAAATATTCAACATTTTCTAAAATTAACCGAAAGTTTTCTTCCTGGTGGGTTCACTGTTCTTTCAGTGTATATTCCGATTTGTTTTGACGACATACAAAAGTGCCCGTAATGTGAAAATGATAAACAAAACTCATGCTTTTTTTAAATGTCTTTTCTCTTGGTTCCGAATGAATTTTCTCTCCGAATACTCAGTTTAATCTTTTTACTTAAGCATATACAATTTTTGGCGGTCTTATATCACAACATATATATGTTTACTCCAAATTTGGAAATTTATACTTGTTCATATTCACACATAGTATTTGTCCAATCTTTAATGGAATTTTCTTTGTGTATATATATTTTAAAGGCGCCAATTGTTTACTTTCATTATTTTACTTCCAGCATACACTTTATGTCTCTCTTTCTAAACACATATATGTTTATAGTCTATTTCTAAATTAATATATGTTTGCATCCAAGCATATTGTATTTACAAACATTTTATGTCCCAAACATAATATGTTCTAACATATTAACATATATGTCCCAAACATATTATGCTAGTTTATGAACATTATATGCTTGCACTTAAAAATATTGTGTTTAAAAATTTGAGTTCCAAACATATAATTTTTACACCCAAACATATGAAAAACAGTCTTTTTCGTCCGTGTAGTTAAATTTATAGACATTTTCGTCAAAAATGGGTAGATATCATTTCATGAAGTTTTTGCTAATTTTAAGTTAAACGTTTCATCGTTCTTATACTGATACACCCTTAAAAAATTCGCTTCTTTAACATATTTTCCAAACATATTTTGCAGGAAGCACATATATTATTGGATACTGCCGAAACATTAATATGTTTGTTTTGTGTGAACATATTATATGTTTGGAAGCATTTTGAGCCAAAAAAAAATATAATATGCTTGGAAGAATTTTTCCCAATGACGATTGTGCTCATTGCCTAACATACTCGTAATTTTCACTTCCACGAAATATTTTAGTTCTTGGCACGTTTTTCTGTAATACAAATAATGTTGAAGAAATTATTCACTTTTATAAATTTTTTAAATTTTACCTTTCGCCTGCACGGAGAATCAAACCGAGGACCAGACAGTTTGTAAGCCAACACACTATCCACTGGGCTACGTAGCTGTTATGATCACCAGTAGATAATTATCGTTTTAAGTTACATTTATATAGCATAGTTTGCAGCGCCCACGAGCCCATGCAAACATAATATTATTTAACAGAAACATACATTTGTTTGCCACGTGGAGCAGTGGTTATCATGTCTGCCTTGCATGCAAAGGGTCGTGGGTTCAATCCCTGCTCCGACCGAACACTTTTTGTAATTTACATATTTATATTTATACTATATAAAATTTCTATAATGAAACTTCGAAATGTGGGTTATTAAAGATTTATAGTCATTAACAGTGCTTGATATAAACGAAATTGACTGATTTTTGGATAAGATATTATTTTTTTATTGCAAAAAAAAACAATTTTGTAACAAAAAACTGTTTTTGGTACAAAACTTTAAAATTTGGAAGGAATTCAAAAACTCTAACAAAAGAAGAACGTGGAGTCGAGTATAAACATACATAAACAATTTTATAATATAAACATAAATTTATTCAGGCGTGAACAGTTTTTTACTAGCATTTAACACCATCGCTCTAAAATGCCTTTTATTTTTCTTTAATAATTCATTTTAAAGAAAATAAACTTTTTAAATTGTTTTAGCTGCAAAACTCGATCTTAATGCCCGCTTTTATATTTGAAGGTATCCGTCAACTCCTCGTGGACTACTTATTAATAAAGAAGAACTAAACTTTGTTTTTATACATTTTACTGTGTAATTTTTCACTATTTCCTCCTTATTTCATTTTACTGTCCCAACTCTAAAAAGAGTATAGTACCCTTTCGTTATTTTTATGAAGACCCCTGATTTCTTTTAACGAACCAAGAAAAAAATTGTGCCCATAATGCCAAAATGATAAACAAAACACATGTCCGCACATATATAAAATGCTGCTCTCAAGGCGAAAACATTTGCTGTTTGTTTTTCAAATGTCTATTCTCTTGGTTTCGAATGTCCATTCTCTTTATTCAAATTAAATAATATTTAGACTTAAGCATATCAAATGTTTGGCATTATCATAAAACAGTTTTCCGAAACAACATACAAGCGGTTTCACCAAGCACCGAAAGAATTCCCTTCGTAGATTTAACGAACAATTCTTCATTGACTATTCTTCATAAATTCTTCATTAAAAGAACGAAATTTTCATTCATTTTCGTAATTTTTGTGAAGAACATTTTACGAAATTACGAATTTTTTACGAAAACTTCTACATTAACAATTCTTCATATATTCTTCATTGAAACTACGAAATTTTCATTCGTTTTCGTATTTTTTGTGAAGAACTTTTTACGAATCTACGATATTTTTTCATTAAAAGTTCTTCATATATATTTCGTTATTTTAACGAAATTTTCTTTATAATTCATAATTTTTGTGGATATAAATTTTACGAGTTTATGTATATTTTACGAAATATTGCAAAAGCAATCGTAATTTTAAACATGATTAAAATTTTTAGAAATATTGCATCAGATTTACTGAAAATGATTCCGTAGTTTCTTCATACATTGATGGTTTTAAGCTGAAATCAAAACAATAATGATGAAAATATTTATAATTATAAATATATTATTATAGACTATTTCTGCATTCGAACCAATATGGGTAATATTTTCCCAATTTGATGGTACAACATTTGGAAAAGTTCGTTTAACCAATTTAAACAACATGACCATATTTATTGACAGCGAGCGGTTCTAAAGAATCAATTGATAACAAAAAGAAATAAAACAAAAACATTTCGCAAAGAAGTTTCATAACAATAGTGACCTAACTCAATTCATCCAAAATGTTCTTTGCACATATGCATTGCAGAAACTTTTCCTTATTCCATCAAACTAATTTAAACTTTACAGCTATTAATTAGTAATCCTTGACTAGTACATCAATTTAAAATTTTCCCAAAGCTACAAATGTGCGAAATTAAACATATATATATCATATATTTTCTAATTTGAAATAAACAATGTGTCGTTAAGCTACTTCTGCGTTAAACTTAAATTGTGAAATTCGAGAATGAGGCAGAGAAGAAATCTTTTATTTTCTCTTTAACTCTCTTTTCATTTGCCTACTTATTCTGAGAGTATACAACAAAGTGTTAGTAGCAAATGCAACATAACGGTTCTCACATATTTTGTGCTCGGCTAAGTTGATTTTATATAGAGTGTGTTCGCGTACTTTTCCAATAAAATGTAGTTGTACAATAAACGTTGAATAGAGTTTTGTATTTTGAAAATAATTTATTAAAAAAAGCAAGTAGCAAATTAGGTTTCATTTAAAAAATAACCATAAAAATGAACTGAAAACTGAAGTTAACTTTCGCGGTTATTTTTTTAAATGAATAAATTATTTTCAAAAGGCAAAATGTTATGTACCCATTGAGTTCGATGTTTTTTATCGAAGTTTCAACAACCTTTCTTAATAAATATAATTGTCTTAATATACGCTGAAAAAAATATGTACGTAATATTTAAGATTACGCAACCTAAATTTTAAGAAGCGAAATGTACAAAATATTAAGGACAAATTTCTTTAAATAATGAAATTTTAAGTAAATGAAAGTTTATAATCTTTGCTTCAATTTTTTTTCATTAAATTTAGGACACACATTTTGTAAATTTGCTTCCCTACGTCAAAGTCGCATGTCTGTGAACTAAAGCTAATATTCCTTAAAGTGAAGAAAAACATTTTTGATTTAAAGAAATTGTCCTTAAATTAACTGAAATATTGAAACTTTAGATGTAAGATAAAATCGCTTCAAATATAGGCTTATTTGAGGATTTAGCGTCTTTGATTACATTTTTTTTAATTAAGAAAGCATTTTTTACTTTGAATTATATAATTTGGATTTTTACCGGCATTTGTTTGAACGTGCACAGAAAAAAATTTCACGAAAATGTTTCCAAATAAACTTTTAATTCAGTTTTAAAAAATATTCAATTAAAAATTTAATTGATTCAGAAAATTTGTTTAATTGAAACAAAAATCAATCAATAAAATTAATAGTATCACTTAATTTTTTAATTGACCTTCAATTAATTTTTTAATTGAAATCATTTCTGTGATTGAAGACATTTCAATTACAAAATTAATTGCACCAATTGCTTTCGTGATTGAATCAGAAAAAAATTTTGTGTGTAAGTATATATATTAATAAAGCCCGAAAAGAGAATGAGAATTTGATAAATGAGATCTGTACCTAATTTTAATCTTATTGGTCCTAGATTTAAAGCCAGATTGGTCGCTAAATAATTTCTTTATTTTAAAAAAGCTCGGAATCAATACAAAAATTCTTAAGGGAAGGTCAAAATAGTTGGTCCAAGTAAAATTTTTTTGAGTGTATATTTATGCACATTTATTTTGAATATTTTTGGAAACTCCTACATTAAATATTGACTAAATGAAAACGACAATGTACATCAATTAAGTAAAATTATCTGCTTAAAGTTAATTATTTTATCAACGTTAATGCAAGAACTTCAATTCGTAAATCTAAAAAAGTAGTCACTTGAATTCTAATCAGATTGGGTTTTTATTTTTTCGAAATTTCGTTTTAATTAGATTTGTATACATTTTCCTTAGCTTTAAATACGAATGAAAGCTTTCGTAACACTCAAAAAAGTGAACCCTCTATTTTACTAAAACCAAGATAACCTTATTTTAGTTCGTGGAACTGTTATGATTGGAGAAACTTTCTTTTACTCTAATAATTGTTTGCGTACGTTAGTTAAATAAACTAAAGGACGAGAAAAAATTATACACAAATTAAGCACAAAGATTTATTGAATTCGTATTTCTCACAAATTGTTCATTATTTCTTTAAATTCGTAAATTCCACTACAAATGCGTCCATAATGAACTTTTTGTGTTACTAAGAATCTTCCAAAAATTAACCAAAAGTTTTGTTCCTGATGGGTTCATTGTTGTTTCAGTGAATATTTTAAATTTTTACACTATTTACAAGGTCGTTTTTAATAAATATATGGAAACCATTCTTTTCTTTATTTGATAAATATAATTGTTAAAACTATCATTATGTGTTGTGCCTATGATTTGTTCACTATCAAAAAATGGCAATGATGTGTACCATTGCAACGACTTTCAATAAATAATATTAAACATTATTATAAGCACGAACACAGCTATAGTTTGCCGCAGCTGATGTTTCAACTTGCTGAAGTTGGCTGGTGTTGTTTGTAACACAAAGAAGATCATTCGTCGTCCGATTGTTGAAGCGTACGGTTGTGTGGTCGGTTGAGTGTTTTTTTTTGCCTTCAAGTTGAGTGTTTTTTTGCTCTCCAAGTTGAGTGTGTGTGGTAAGAATGAAATGTTTTAAGTGCAACGAAGAAGTGTGTGAACACTTATATATAACAAAATCATTTAAAAACTGTTCATTTTCTTAAAAGTGATCATAATTTTATTTGTTGTGAACAAATTTATCGAAGTTCTGCAACCTTCCAAAGACATTTCAAGAAAAAACACAATAATATATGCGTGGATGGAAAAAATGAAACTAATGAAATAATTGTACGAGGCGAGAGTACCAATTATGGACAAGATTGTGGGAATGCCGACGACGCAGAAAATATTTTTAACAAACATGAAGTAGATTTAGATTGTGAAATGAACCAATTATTCAAGTCCTTTTTAAACTTCCGTTTAACCATGTACTCAAAGCCAAACTTTTCACGTAAAGATGTAAGTTTCATCACCAAAAATTTTAAAGATTTAATGTTTACACCCATAATGAATGTGGCAAATGTCTTTGGAAGTGTGCTAAACGACAATTTATTGTCAAAACTGTTTATGATTATGTCGAATTGTCTTAAATTTTTAGATAAACTTAATACGGAGTTTCAACTTGTCAAGCATTTAAAAAGCGCTAGTCTTGCATCAAATTTAAAGGAAACTATTGTCGAAAAAGAAGGGAATTTTTCACACCGTAAAGGTAAGTTGGAGCATATTAAAATTTTTACAAAATTATATATAATATAATATAAAATTTTGACAAAATTTTCTATAATATAAAATTTTTACAAAATTTTCTATAGAAATAAAATTTTGACAAAATTTTCTATAAAAATAAAATTTTGACAAAATTTTATCTGCAAATGTTATGGGATTCACATTACTTATTGTTTCCAACAGGAAGGTACATGAAAAAACTACGGCAGGAACGTCTGAAGTGCGTCGATATACCATAAACGATTCCCAGTTCTCTTTTATTCAGTTCGGGAACACAAAACAAGAACTTCTTGTTCATGTCGAATTTTTGAAAAACAAGATGGAAGATATTCAACCCTTTATTCTGGCCATTGGAACATTGATGGAGTTTTCTGAGTTATTTATACATACTATACCTGGATGAAATATTAATTTCATTCAAAAGTTTTATGTACATTTCCTTTTATATAGTTCTTCATCAGATTTATTATAGCATTTTGATTTCAAATGAAACTTTTCAAATCAAATGAAACCTTTTTAAAATCAAATGAATTCTTTTCCAAATCAAACGAAACCTTTTTTAAATTTTTAAAAGGTTTTATATGTTTTGGAAAATGCTTCATTTGATTTGAAAAAGAATTCAATTGTTTTGAAAAATGTCTCATTTCAAATGTAAAAGATTTCATTTGAAGTTCAAATGCTATATATAACAGCCATATATAATTTGAATGAAATAAGTTTTAGTTATTGACTACATTTATCTTTTCCTTTTTTAATAAAATGATACAGACTAATTATGTTCTTTTTTTATAAGCTGGCTAATTAAAAAAGTAAGTACTTAATTAAACTGTTTTGCACATTTTACAAATTAATTGCATATAAAGTATGCACAAATTTCTTAAAGAGTATGAAATAATTTCATAAGAAGTACGAAACAGTTTCATAAAAAGTATGAAACAATTTCATAAAAAGAATGAAACTTTTTCGTAAAAAGTACGAAATTGTTTCATAAAAAGTACGAAACTTTTTCATAAAAAGTACGAAAATTTTTCATAAAAAGTACGAAACCTTTTCATAAAAAGTACGAAGTTGTTTCATAAAAAGTACGAAACTTTTTCATAAAAAGTACGAAACTTTTTCATAAAAAGTACGAAACTTTTTCATAAAAAGTACGAAGTTGTTTCATAAAAAGTACGAAACATTTTCATAAAAAGTACGAAGTTGTTTCTTACAAACTACGAAAAATTTGTAAGAATATTCTTCGTAAAAAGAACGAAATATTTCGTACTTTTAATGAAAAGTTTCTTTGGTTGTAAAACAATGACAAACTTCGTACTTTTAACGAAATTTTTCGTTCTTTTTACGAAGAAAATTCTTTCGGTGAGGCCGTATTCAGGGGGGGGGCCGTTTTTGTTCTCACACCACAAATTTCATTTTTCGAAAATGTATTTCTGCTTTTTATGTGTGTTTGTTGTTCTTTTTGTGAACATGACTCGCTTTGTTTGGCCATAGCAACAACAACGAATCAGCCAAACACACATGTGTAAATGAAATGGCGCAAAACCTGCGAAAAGAACCTGCCTAATTCAGCGATGGAAGCAATAAAGAGATTTTTCCAAACGTGCATATTCTTTTAAAAATTTTGGTCACTTTGCCAGTTACTCAGGGATGGAAAATACAATTTTTAAGAAAGTACAAAAAAGGTATTTTTTGAGCGGAAAGGTACTTTTTACTAAATTTTAACAAAAATTTCACTGGAAGATTATTGTCAAGAGACTGAATTTTAATGAAAATAAAATTTTGACAAAATTTTCTATAGAAATAAAATTTTGACAAAATTTTCTATAGAAATAAAATTTTTACAAAATTTTCAATTGAAATAAAATTTGGACAAAATTTTTTATAAAAATAAAATTTTGCAAAAATTCTATATAGAAATAAAATGTTGACAACTATTTCTACCGAAATAAAAAATCGATAATATAGAATCGCATTCTTTTTTCGACTAAAACTTTCTTGAAGTTCAATAAAATCCTGTTTTTGACTATGTCTTTTATAAAATCGAGATTTTCTTCCCACATGAACATGTCTGTTTTGCCATATTTGTAAAAGTCTATTAGCAAATAAGGTTGATAAAGACTTTCTCGAAATATTAAAATATTTTGTCAATGCTATTGTACCATAAATCTGATATCGACTCAAAAATGTCTACACAAAAGGTACTAAAACATTTGCGGGGGTACTACGGTACTGACCGGGGTGAAAAAGGTTTGAAAAAAGTACTATAGTACTGCATTTTCCATCCCTGCAGTTACTACGTGCTCATCCGAACGTTCATTTTCAACAATGAAGAGATTAAAGACGTATCTTAGAACAGTGTTGCCAATTTGGTGCTTTTAGCACCAAATTTAGTGCTTTTTGATTTCTAAAAAGCACCAAATTGCCTTTTTGGTGCCTTTTCAAAAAAAGCACCAACTTGGTGCTTTCTGGCATTTTCATTTAGGGCTTTTGGTGCTTTTTTTATTTTGAACAGTATTAAGTTTAATTGATACAAAAATTTTGATTAGTCTTTCAAGAGCCGAAAAAACTCAAATTTATTGCCAAATATAGAATTTGATTGTTATGAAGTTGGTATTGATTATTTTTTAATTAATATTGTTATTTAGGGTATTCTGTAGGAAAGTCGAGCGATGAGTGTCGAATTTTTGAATTTGGTAAAGATGTCATTAAAAACGTTTGTATTAGATTCAGAAAAGCACGCACAACTGAAATAAGCAATAGACTCCTTCCATATATTAATATTTTGAAAGTTGAAAAACATCACTGATCAAAATGAATTGGACGAAAGCATTAAAACTAATCCAAGTATATACTTAAATAGCGGTTCATAATGGTGAGTACTAAGTTCGAGTTTTGCCGCTAATGTGAAAACTATATCAGTAAACAAGGCATAAAATTATGCATATTTGCTGCAAATTTTATTAGAACTTGATGGGGAATAGCGAAAAGCAAATTTTCACAAAGTTTGTATTCCTTAAAATGAATTACTTAAGAAAAGTAATTATGAAAAATGGTAATTTTAGCAGCTAAACTCGATCTTAATACCCACGTTAACTTCTTAAAATTCAATTCACAAAAGTTGTATAATACATCTTCGGAAGTTTTTTTTTTTTTTTTTTTTTTTAGTAGTGCGTTTAATTTTCGATTTTGTGGTGGAAGGTGGTATGTTAGAATTTATAATATATTTTTGGTGCTTTTTGGCCTTGGGGAGTTGGCAACACTGTCTTAGAAATTCGACTAGCGAGAGTAGACTCAAAGGATTGGTATTAATGTCGGTTCATCGCCGAATAAATGTGCCGACTGAAGAAGTCATTGATTTATTTGCTGCCCAAAAAGCCCGTCGGCTCAATTTAATATTATAACAAGTATATACAGCACTAAGTTCGGCCGGGCCGAATCCTTAATACCCACCACCATGAACCAAATATTAGGGTTACCTTTGAAACTTCAGGAAGGCTTGAGGACTTGAGGATATTCCCGAAGATAAATTTAAAGATTTCACCTATGAGGACTATATCAGATTCTTGATTTATAAGAACCATTTTTGTTTGAGTTTTAGAGGAATCATTAACATCTCTTGTAAGTGTGCAAGAAAATTATAAAATAAAGTCTTGATTTGAAATCTTAAATCTGTAGAAGTAAAATCTGGAAATTTTACATTGAGTTTCAAGCAATTTTCATGATCAGTGCGCCTTCTACACCCTCAAGAAGTGAAGTCGGTCTATATGGAGGCATTACCAAATGGATCGATATAAACTTAATCCGATACACGTTTTTGTGAGCCTAAAATACCAGAATATTTACAATTTCAGGCAAATCAGATAAAAACTACGGTTTCTAGAAAACCAAGGAGTTAAATCGGGAGATCGTTCTTATGGGGACTATACTAAAATATGGACCGATACTCACCATTTACGGCACACCTCTTTATGGTCCTAAAATACCTCTAGATTTCCAATTTCAGACAAATTGGATAAAAAATACTATAAGCCCAAGACCCCAAATCGGGTGGTCGTTTTATATGGGGACCATACCAAAACATGGACCGATATTCCCAATTTTTGGCACACGTATTTGTGGTCCTACAATACCTCTAGATTTCTAATTTCAGGTAAATTGAATAAAAACTGCGGTTTCTATAAGCCCAAGAAGTAAAATCGGGAGATCGATCTATATGGGGGCTATACCAAAACATGGACCGATAATCAACATTTTTGGCACACCTCTTTATGGTCATAAAATACCTCTAGGTTTAAAATTTCAGGCAAATTGGATAAAAACTACGATTTCTATAAGCCCAAGACCCCAAATCGGGAGGTCGGTTTATATGAACTTGACCTGCCTGCAGACAAAAGACGAGTTTGTGCGAAATTTCAGTACGATTGCTTCATTATTGAAGACTGTAGCGTGATTACAACAGACAGACAGACGGACATCGTTATATCGTCTTAGAATTTCTCCCTGATCAAGAATATATACATTATATAGTCGCAAATTGATATTTCGATGTGTTACAAACGGAATGACAAACTTATTATACCCCCGTCACCATTCTATGGTGGTGGGTATAAAAATATTGTATACATACCTATGCATAAATAAAATTTTCTACACATGAGATTATATGAATATTTTTTTTTAAGTTGTCTGGATGAGGCGTTGTTTTCAATGAAGGCACATGTGTTTTTGTTGTTGTAGGAATGTTTTGGTTTTGCTTGGTTTTGTTTGGCATGCTTCAGTTGTATAGTTGGCGTTGGCGTGGGCTGTTGCATCTTTTTAGCACGTATGTAACAAAGGGAATATTTTGGTTTTTTGAGACATATATTGGTGTTTGTTTATTAAAACTTTTAAATGTAGGTTAGGTTAGGTTAAAGTGGCAGCCCGATTAAGATTCAGGCTCACTTAGACTATTCAGTCCATTGTGATACCACATTAACTAAAAGTACCTATTACATATGGGCACTTCTAGTTTTAACCGCTGAACCTTCTTGATTATTTTTCTTTGTTGAACCAACCAGATTGTTCCAAAAACATTAGCAGACTGCTTAAGTTAACGTTTTCCAGATCCGCCAGTAATCTGAAGCTATATGCTCCTAAAAGTTGCTTGCGCTTTACACAAAATGCAGGACACTCACACAAGAGGTGTTTAATTGATTCTTTTTCCTCCGCATCATGACAGCTCATACAATAGTCATTATACTTCGCGCCAATAGTTTTTGCAAAATCTCCTATCAGGCAGCGACCCGTTATAGCAGATATCAGGAGTGATATCTGACGTCTCGAGAACATTAGCATATCTAGTGTGCGGTTTAAGTTGAAATGGGGCCATATTTGCTTGGTGTCGTTACAACCCTTGCAATTCTCCCATCGAACATTTGCCATCATAACAGCCTTCTCACGCAGCATGAGCTTGCAGGTAGCTAGGGGCATACCAACAAATTCTAGTTCCCCTGGAATATGTAAGGTAGTCCCTAGCCTTGCCAACTCATCGGCTTCGCAGTTCCCCGGTATGTTCCTATGGCCAGGCACCCATATTAGGTGAATATTGTACTGCTCAGCCATCTCATTGAGAGATTTGCGGCAATCGATGGCCGTTTTCGAGTTGAGGAACACAGAGTCCAAGGATTTTATTGCAGGTTGACTGTCTGAGTATATATTAATGCCCACATTTTTTGGAACATTACTTCTCAGCCAATTCGCCACCTCTCTTATTGCTAATATTTCAGCCTGAAAAACACTACAGTGATTAGGTAATCTTTTCGCTATTCGAAGTTCCAAATCATTAGAATATACTCCGAAACCCACTTGTCCATCCAATTTGGAGCCATCAGTGTAGAAATCTATATATTCTTTATTACCCGGGGTCTGTGTGCACCACGCCTCACTGTTGGGGATTAGAGTCTCAAACTTTTTGTCGAAAAGTGGACTCGCCAAAGTGTAATCCACTACGTTAGGCACATCTGACATTGTTTTGAGGACAGAACTGTGACCGTAACCTTTTTCCAACCATAGCGATAGCTCGCGCAACCGCACAGCCGTTGTTGCAGCTGACTGTTTGGCCAAAATGTCTAAAGGCAATAGATGCAGCATGACATTAAGGGAATTTGTTCCTGTCTTGCTGAATGCGCCTGAAATACACAAACACGCCATACGCTGAACTTTATCTAAACCAGTCGGTTTCTGAAGTGCCGGCCACCAGACTACAACACCATATAGCATTATAGGTCTAACCACTGCCGTGTATAGCCAATGCACAATTTTTGGTTTTAGTCCCCACTTTTTTCCTATTGCCTTTTTGCACGAGTACAAAGCTACACGAGTACAAAGCTACAGTTGTTCCTATTCAACCGTCGAACGGAACGGACGTGTTTTTTCAATAGCGGATAAACTCATAGTAATAGGTACCTACTACGAATTTCAAGCGTGGTGGGATATTAAGCCACCATGCAGCGAAATTCCAAGTCATCCACTGGGTTGCTAACTTCAGGGCCCAGTGGACGGGTATCGACTGGAGTTATAAATCTGGGCAATGACCAAGAGTTAGGCCCAATTAGTCGACCTGTAGACGGGTCGACAGGTGGCGACACACTGACAAGTCGAACTTTTTCTAAGGTAACGACATCAAAAGGAGGTAATCCCTCACGAAAGAGATTCAAGGAACGCAGAAATGCTTTGTTTATCCTAAAGAAGTTAGGATCAGTCGACCCAAGCACGTTGTCGGCTAAACAAAGCGATTCCTTAAAATGGGCTCAAGGAATTCTTGAGACTGGAAAAAGGGAACGATCGCCGGATGAGCTGCCATCCTCCAAAAGGGATCAAAGATCGTTTGCCTCAGTTGCTAAAGATAGCCTTGTGATGGCTATCATTAATAAAGGAGCATTGGACGGTATGGTTCCAAAGCAAAAATGGGGGGAAATTGAGAATGCTCTATCTGTCGTCTACTCACAGGTACTGGAAAAGTTTCCCGGCCCAGATCCTCGACACCAAGAGGCTGGTTGGTATCAAGGACGATTTAAGCTAGTCGCATTTGAGGACCAGAGGTCTATAGAATGTTTTAAAGCTGCTCTGATACTAATTGGTGAAGTTTGGGAAGGAGCTGCTCTAGAGTTAGTCGAGAAGAAAGACATACCGGCTAGACCTAGAGCACATGCCTGGATACCTGCAAACCCTTCTGACCCTGAATCTATTTTAAATAGACTGAAACGATGCAATCCAGATCTTCCAACAGCTGATTGGAAGGTTGGCCGTTTGGATGAAGTGGATGGACCAAGACGGCATGCAGTGTTTATATTGAACACTCAGTCTTTGCCACATCTGGCAAAGTCCCAGGGCCGTGTATGTTATGGCTTTCATTATATCCAAATGAAGGTGTATAAAAACGATCAGCTAAAGGATTCAGAAATGGACAAGCCTCTGTCTGAATCAGAAGTAAGCGGATCCTCTTGCGAAGTCGAGGGAGATACCAAAGTTGAAGACATGGATAGATACCGTATGCGTGAGGAGGCTTCTATTGCCTCAGAACTCACCAAAGTCGAACCTATGGTTATTGCGAGAGTCACCGATATCTCTGAAGAGGACATTCTTGATGACTCGATCGAAGCGGCTGATGTGACGGTTGTTGAAAATCTCGATGGTCCTACGGATCCTCCAGATAAATCTTCATCATTGTAAGGCTGCATGTGCTGCCTTAAAAGTTCTCCTGATGAAAGGGGACATAGATATAGTTCTTATTCAAGAACCATATGTGTACAAAAACAAAATATGTGAATTAAGTACTCCGGGGTTCAAACTATTGCAGTATACTGGTAATGATGTAAATCGAGCCTGTATAATTGCTAAAAACGAGCTCAATTTGTTTCTGCTTCCCTCAATGTGCAATACAGACACTGTCGTTGCAAGTTTAGAAATAGCCAAATGCAAATATTGGGTATCTTCGGTCTACATGGGACATGACAGGGAGATGCCTCCATATGCCGTTAAGACCTTAGTGGAGGAGTCACTGAAAACAAAGGCGAAACTCATTATGGGATGCGATGCGAATGCACATCATAGTATATGGGGAAGTAGTGATACTAATGCAAGGGGAGAGTCGCTAATAGAGTTTATTTTGCGTACTAATCTGGTAGTTTGCAACAAGGGAGATGTCCCAACCTTTGTCACTAAAAACAGGCAAGAGGTTTTGGACATCACCTTGGCCTCGCAAGAACTAAATGAAATGATATCTGAGTGGCAGGTTTTAAGTGAACACAGCTTCTCAGATCATCGCTACATCAGTTTCAAATTTGATGTTCATATCACCAAGATCATATTTCCGCCAAATGTTAGGAAAGCTGACTGGAATAGGTATAGGGAATCGTTCAATATGATGATACCGGAAATAACAGAGACAAATATGAGAAATGTGCAAGATATCGAACACGCAGTGGAGCGGATTACTAAGGCCTTCAACATCTCACTGAAAGCTGCATGCCCTAGAGGAAAGCCAAGGGGGAAACATCGACCACCATGGTGGTCTACGGAATTAAGTAATATGAGGAAATCCTGCAGGAAGCTCTTTAACAAGGCAAAGTCCACCAGAGCCCCTGAGGACTGGGACGCTTACAAGAAGAATCTGAGAGGATACAAGCGAGAACTGAGAAAGGCTCAGCATAACTCTTGGAATGCTTACTGCAGCAGTATTGAGAATACGTCCGAGGCTTCCAGACTACGGAAGGTTCTAGCATCCACCAACTCCGCTCCAGGTTTCATTAAAACATCGGAGGGCAATTGGACAACGTCCAGTAAGGAGACGCTGGAGGTACTATTGGACACACATTTTCCTGGAAATCAGACGGTTGAACCATGTACTGGCGGTGCCACAGTTGCTCAGCGGTCGTTTCCTGTCGAGGAAATTGTATCGGAAACTAGAATAAGATGGGCGCTAAATAGCTTTGGACCATTCAAATCCCCTGGACCTGATGGAATTACTCCGGCGGAGTTACAAGCTGTAACTGACAAAATTATCCCCTGGTTGTCGGTGATATATAAAGGATGTATCAACTTATCATATATCCCAGGAAAGTGGAGGGAAACAAAAGTCGTTTTCATACCTAAAGCGGGAAAAGCCTCTCACTCGAGGGCGAAGGATTTCCGACCAATCAGCTTATCCTCATTCCTACTTAAGACTCTGGAGAGGATGATAGATATTTATCTTAGAACTAGCATCGATTCAAGTTTGTTCTCGAAACGACAGCATGCATACTCGAAGGGCAGGTCTACTGAGACCGCACTACATGAACTAGTCAGCTTTATTGAAAGCTCACTATCTGTCAAAGAATACACAATCGTGGCGTTTCTAGACATCGAAGGGGCGTTCAATAATGTCCATCCGAGCTCGATATTAAATGGACTGACAACTCTGAATGTTGATCCATGTATACTCAGGCTGTTAGACGAACTGCTAATGAAGAGACGTATTTCAGCCACACTAGGACAAGCAAACATACAAAGGTATGTGAACAGAGGCACTCCCCAAGGAGGAGTCCTATCACCTCTTCTTTGGAATGTTGCTATAAATAGCCTTCTGGTTACTCTAGAAAAAGAAAGGATAAAAGTGGTGGCATACGCAGATGATGTGGCTCTGGCAGTCAGGGGAAAATTCCCATCCACAATCAGAGATATTATTCAGAGGGCCCTCCGGATGACTGAGAAATGGGCGAAAGACAATGGTCTTGGGGTAAATCCTGCAAAGACAGAATTAGTCATGTACTGCAACGATCGCAAAACTCCCACGGTTAGGCCTATTTCCTTAGGGGGTATTGAAATTCCCTTTGGTGAATGTGCAAAATACCTTGGCGTTATTTTGGACAGGAAGCTGAACTTTAAGCTTAATATTGAAGAAAGGGCGAGAAAGGCAACTGTAGCTTTGTACTCGTGCAAAAAGGCAATAGGAAAAAAGTGGGGACTGAAACCAAAAATTGTGCATTGGCTATACACGGCAGTGGTTAGACCTATAATGCTATATGGTGTTGTAGTCTGGTGGCCGGCACTTCAGAAACCGACTTGTTTAGATAAAGTTCAGCGTATGGCGTGTTTGTGTATTTCAGGCGCATTCAGCAAGACAGGAACAAATTCCCTTAATGTCGTGCTGCATCTATTGCCTTTAGACATTTTGGCCAAACAGTCAGCTGCAACAACGGCTGTGCGGTTGCGCGAACTATCGCTGTGGTCGGAAAAAGGTTACGGTCACAGTTCTGTCCTCAAAACAATGCCAGATGTGCCTAACGTAGTGGATTACACTTTGGCGAGTCCACTTTTCGACAAAAAGTTTGAGACTCTAATCCCCAACAGTGAGGCGTGGTGCACACAGACCCCGGGGAATAAAGAATATATAGATTTCTACACTGATGGCTCCAAATTGGATGGACAAGTGGGGTTCGGAGTATATTCTAATGATCTGGAACTTCGAATAGCGAAAAGATTACCTAATCACTGTAGTGTTTTTCAGGCTGAAATATTAGCAATAAGAGAGGTGGCGAATTGGCTGAGAAGTAATGTTCCAAAAAATGTGGGCATTAATATATACTCAGACAGTCAACCTGCAATAAAATCCTTGGACTCTGTGTTCCTCAACTCGAAAACGGCCATCGACTGCCGCAAATCTCTCAATGAGATGGCTGAGCAGTACAATATTCACCTAATATGGGTGCCTGGCCATAGGAACATACCGGGGAACTGCGAAGCGGATGAGTTGGCAAGGCTAGGGACTACCTTACATATTCCAGGGGAACTAGAATTTGTTGGTATGCCCCTAGCTACCTGCAAGCTCATGCTGCGTGAGAAGGCTGTTATGATGGCAAATGTTCGATGGGAGAATTGCAAGGGTTGTAACGACACCAAGCAAATATGGCCCCATTTCAACTTAAACCGCACACTAGATATGCTAATGTTCTCGAGACGTCAGATATCACTCCTGATATCTGCTATAACGGGTCGCTGCCTGATAGGCGATTTTGCAAAAACTATTGGCGCGAAGTATAATGACTATTGTATGAGCTGTCATGATGCGGAGGAAAAAGAATCAATTAAACACCTCTTGTGTGAGTGTCCTGCATTTTGTGTAAAGCGCAAGCAACTTTTAGGAGCATATAGCTTCAGCTTACTGGCGGATCTGGAAAACGTTAACTTAAGCAGTCTGCTACTGTTTTTGGAACAATCTGGTTGGTTCAACAAAGAAAAATAATCAAGAAGGTTCAGCGGTTAAAACTAGAAGTGCCCATATGTAATAGGTACTTTTAGTTAATGTGGTATCACAATGGACTGAATAGTCTAAGTGAGCCTGAATCTTAATCGGGCTGCCACTTTAACCTAACCTAACCTAACCTACAGTTGCCTTCCTCGCCCTTTCTTCAATATTAAGCTTAAAGAAGAGGTGATAGAACTCCTCCTTGGGGAGTGCCTCTGTTCACATACTTTTGTATGTTTGCTTGTCCTAGTGTGGCTGAAATACGTCTCTTCATTAGCAGTTCGTCTAACAGCCTGAGTATACATGGATCAACATTCAGAGTTGTCAGTCCATTTAATATCGAGCTCGGATGGACATTATTGAACGCCCCTTCGATGTCTAGAAACGCCACGATTGTGTACTCTTTGACAGATAGTGAGCTTTCAATAAAGCTGACTAGTTCATGTAGTGCGGTCTCAGTAGACCTGCCCTTCGAGTATGCATGCTGTCGTTTCGAGAACAAACTTGAATCGATGCTAGTTCTAAGATAAATATCTATCATCCTCTCCAGAGTCTTAAGTAGGAATGAGGATAAGCTGATTGGTCGGAAATCCTTCGCCCTCGAGTGAGAGGCTTTTCCCGCTTTAGGTATGAAGACGACTTTTGTTTCCCTCCACTTTCCTGGGATATATGATAAGTTGATACATCCTTTATATATCACCGACAACCAGGGGATAATTTTGTCAGTTACAGCTTGTAACTCCGCCGGAGTAATTCCATCAGGTCCAGCGGATTTGAATGGTCCAAAGCTATTTAGCGCCCATCTTATTCTAGTTTCCGATACAATTTCCTCGACAGGAAACGACCGCTGAGCAACTGTGGCACCGCCAGTACATGGTTCAACCGTCTGATTTCCAGGAAAATGTGTGTCCAATAGTACCTCCAGCGTCTCCTCACTGGACGTTGTCCAATTGCCCTCCGATGTTTTAATGAAACCTGGAGCGGAGTTGGTGCATGCTAGAACCTTCCGTAGTCTGGAAGCCTCGGACGTATTCTCAATACTGCTGCAGTAATCATTCCAAGAGTTATGCTGAGCCTTTCTCAGTTCTCGCTTGTATCCTCTCAGAATCTTCTTGTAAGCGTCCCAGTCCTCAGAAGCTCTGGTGGACTTTGCCTTGTTAAAGAGCTTCCTGCAGGATTTCCTCATATTACTTAATTCCGTAGACCACCATGGTGGTCGATGTTTCCCCCTTGGCTTTCCTCTAGGGCATGCAGCTTTCAGTGAGATGTTGAAGGCCTTAGTAATCCGCTCCACTGCGTATTCGATATCTTGCACATTTCTCATATTTGTCTCTGTTATTTCCGGTATCATCATATTGAACGATTCCCTATACCTATTCCAGTCAGCTTTCCTAACATTTGGCGGAAATATGATCTTGGTGATATGAACATCAAATTTGAAACTGATGTAGCGATGATCTGAGAAGCTGTGTTCACTTAAAACCTGCCACTCAGATATCATTTCATTCAGTTCTTGCGAGGCCAAGGTGATGTCCAAAACCTCTTGCCTGTTTTTAGTGACAAAGGTTGGGACATCTCCCTTGTTGCAAACTACCAGATTAGTACGCAAAATAAACTCTATTAGCGACTCTCCCCTTGCATTAGTATCAATACTTCCCCATATACTATGATGTGCATTCGCATCGCATCCCATAATGAGTTTCGTCTTTGTTTTCCGTGACTCCTCCACTAAGGTCTTAACGGCATATGGAGGCATCTCCCTGTCATGTCCCATGTAGACCGAAGATACCCAATATTTGCATTTGGCTATTTCTAAACTGGCAACGACAGTGTCTGTATTGCACATTGAAGGAAGCAGAAACAAGTTGAGCTCGTTTTTAGCAATTATACAGGCTCGATTTACATCATTACCACTATACTGCAATAGTTTGAACCCCGGAGTACTTAATTCACATATTTTGTTTTTATAAACATATGGTTCTTGAATAAGAACTATATCTATGTCCCCTTTCATCAGGAGAACTTTTAAGGCAGCACATACAGCCTTACAATGATGAAGATTTATCTGGAGGATCCGTAGGACCATCGAGATTTTCAACAACCGTCACATCAGCCGCTTCAATCGAGTCATCAAGAATGTCCTCTTCAGAGACATCGGTGACTCTCGCAATAACCATAGGTTCAACTTTGGTGAGTTCTGAGGCAGTAGAAGCCTCCTCACGCATACGGTATCTATCCATGTCTTCAAATGTCTTGGTATCCCCCTCGACTTCGCAAGAGGATCCGCTTACTTCTGATTCAGACAGAGGCTTGTCCATTTCTGAATCCTTTAGCTGATCGTTTTTATACACCTTCATTTGGATATAATGAAAGCCATAACATACACGGCCCTGGGACTTTGCTAGATGTGGCAAAGACTGAGTGTTCAATATAAACACTGCATGCCGTCTTGGCCCATCCACTTCATCCAAACGGCCAACCTTCCAATCAGCTGTTGGAAGATCTGGATTGCATTGTTTCAGTCTATTTAAAATAGATTCAGGGTTTGCAGGTATCCACGCATGTGCTCTTGGTCTAGCCGGTATGTCTTTCTTCTCGACTAACTCTAGAGCAGCTCCTTCCCAAACTTCACCAATTAGTATCAGAGCAGCTTTAAAACATTCTATAGACCTCTGGTCCTCAAATGCGACTAGCTTAAATCGTCCTTGATACCAACCAGCCTCTTGGTGTCGAGGATCTGGGCCGGGAAACTTTTCCAGCACCTGTGAGTAGACGCCAGACAAAGCATTCTCAATTTCCCCCCATTTTTGCTTTGGAACCATACCGTCCAATGCTCCTTTATTAATGATAGCCATCACAAGGCTGTCTTTAGCAACTGAGGCAAACGATCGTTGATCCCTTTTGGAGGATGGCAGCTCATCCGGTGATCGTTCCCTTTTTCCAGCCTCAAGAATTCCTTGAGCCCATTTTAAGGAATCGCTTTGTTTAGCCGACAACGTGCTTGGGTCGACTGATCCTAATTTCTTTAGGATAAACAAAGCATTTCTGCGTTCTTTGAATCTCTTTCGTGAGGGATTACCTCCTTTTGATGCCGTTACCTTGGAAAAGGTCCGACTTGTCAAATTGTCGCCACCTGTCGACCCGTCTACAGGTCGACTAATTGGGCCTAACTCTTGGTCACTGCCCAAATCTATAACTCCAGTCGATACTCGTCCACTGGGCCCTGAAGTTAGCAACCCAGTGGATGTCTTTGAATTTCTCTGCATGGTGGCCTAATATCCCACCACACTTGAAATTCGTAGTAGGTACTTATTACGATGATTTTATCCGCTATTAAAAAACACGTCCGTTCCGTTCGACGGTTGAAATAAGAATGTAAGTTATTAATATTTTAGCGATGAGATGTACGATGGCGAGGTGATGATCGGTAGCGTAGAAAAAAGTTATTAAGAATGTTCAATATTTAGGAAAAAATGCTGAAATGGAAAGTATCTTGAAATTGTTTATCTAATTTAATTTTTATTATTCAATGTAAAAAATAAATATTCAATTTCAGAGTAACTCCAGATGAATTTGAAAAATTGTTTGTTACACCTTAGCGTATAGTTTAATCATAAATAGGTAAGTGTTCTTTTTCAATGTGGTTTTCTTTTAAAAAATATTATTCTTTATGTATATTATTATTTGCTAATTATTATTATTATTTTTTTTTAACCAGTTTCATGTTTTTCTTTGTTGTAAAAAAATATTTAATTTAAGAGCAACCCCAGATGGATTTTTATATTTCTCCTCAGCGTATAATTCAATAGAGAAGTGGTAAGTTTTCTTTTAAAAATTGGCTTTCTTTTCTTTAGAATATTTACGTTTTTATGACCTTTTTATTGTCAAAATTACAGGTTTTTAATACCTTATTTTAGTATTACTTTAATCAAATATTTTTGGAAAATTTTTGTTACACCTCAGCATATAGTTTAATCATAAATTGGTAAGAATTCTTTTTAAAATGTGTTTTTCTTTTAAAAAGGATAGTTTTTATTTATATCATTATTTGCTAATTATTATATATTTTTTTGAAACCAGTTTAATGTTTTTCTTTGTTGTTGTTTTTTTATTTCAGCTTAAAACCATACATTGACTAAACTACAAGAGTAGCTTAACCAACAGAGGAAAAGAATGTTTGTCAAATTTATTTGGGCAAAGCCCTATAGACTGCAAGATGGTTGGATGGACGCACGTTTCGGAATTACCACATTCCTCATCAGCATCCTCTACTTGCAGCAAAACTATCAACCAATTATCAGAATAAATTCAGGCAGTTTATTAAACCCAACAAAAACCACACTTGAACCCTCCGAAAAAAGGTTTTATATTGATAGCCGGCTTATGCCGAAATAAATTCGAAACAAACATATCTCTTTTCCTATGCCACTGTCAAATCATCGATTTGAATTCACATGGCTGGGTTTATTTTGAGCGTGCCTCCTCTTCTTTTTCCATTTGTTTTGTTTTGTTATTGTTGGTTTTGTTCTTTAAGCATTGTTGTTGTTTTTTTATTTCAGCTTAAAACCATACATTGACTAAACTACAAGAGTAGCTTAACCAACAGAGGAAAAGAATGTTTGTCAAATGTAAAAAAATATTTAATTTCAAAACAACCCCAAGATGGATTCGGGCATATTTTTATATTTCTCCTCAGAGTATAATTTAATAGAGAAGTGGTAAGTTTTCTTTTAAAAATTGGCTTTCTTTTCACTAGAATATTTACATTTTTATGACCTTTTTATTATCAAAATTACAGGTTTTTAATACCTTATTTTAGTACTACATTAATCAAATATTTTTGGAAACCAATTTAATATTTTTAATGTAAAAAAAATATTTAATTTCAGAATAACAATTTGGAAACATAGTTATGAATTGGTAAGCTTTCTTTAACATTCTTTTAACCAGAATATTTAGTTTTTTATGCATATTATTTCTTTAATTAGATTTTTGGAAACCAATTTAATGTTTTTTTATTTAATGTAAAAAATAAATATTTAATTTCAGAGTAACCCCAAATGAATTTCGATAACTTTTTAACTTCAGCGTACAATAGACAATTGGTAAGTTTTATATTAAAACTTTGGCTTTCTTTTGACAAGAATATTTATTGTATTATGTCCTTCACATCGATAACAACACAGTTTTATGAGTTAATATATTACTTAATTCATTATTTCTCTAATTGTTTCAGGAACAAACTGTATGAGGTACGTTTATCTAAGAAAAGTTGAATTCCTTACACCATTTAATAAAATGCCCCCAAATATGGTAAGTTAAAAGCTAATTTAAAGAGATAAAAAATTATATTTTATTACATGTTAATTTCATTTTTCAGCAAGATATGTGAATATATGTACCTACGATAAATAAACAACTAAGGAAAAGTCAAAATATCCAAAAAGCGAGTTAAAATAAACTAC
The DNA here is from genome assembly GCF_050003625.1 of Haematobia irritans. Classification (NCBI taxonomy): domain Eukaryota; kingdom Metazoa; phylum Arthropoda; class Insecta; order Diptera; family Muscidae; genus Haematobia; species Haematobia irritans. The sequence goes on from NC_134398.1 coordinate 98,266,848, forward strand.
TTTCTTGTTCCACGTGGTCATAATTTTAATTCACAAAAAAACATTGTATTAAGACCTTTCATCATAAGTTTTTATAATAAAGTACTTTTGCTTAAAGAAAGTTGAATTTTAATGTATGAAAATTTTCATAATAGTAAAACGGTTTGTTGTTCCTTTAATTATTTAATTTCTCTGTACTGTGGAATGATTGATTTAAAAATGGTTTAGTCGTCGACATTTTAAAGACACTGTTAACCAATTTTTATTATCGGGTTTCCGAAAAAATAAGCAAGTAAACCAAAATAATACTGACTTTTTAACTTGGTAGGGGTATATAAATCTTATGATGTTGTAAAAATGAACTAAAATACAATGTTATAGATTAACTAAAATTTAAGAGAATTATAAACTAGACAAGTTGAAAAAATCTTAAGGGCTAAATCATGGTCAATATTACTGCAGTTTAGTTCATTTTGCAATGGAAAAGGGTTCACTGTTTTTTCAGTGTAGTCGGCCCGACCGACTTTTGACTTTCCTTACTTGTTTTTAATTTATTTTTTGTAGTTCCAATATACATTTGTCACATGGTTCTTTATTGTCTCCATTGCATGTTATTTGATAAGTAACATTAGATGTTTCCATAATTGGTGTCTTGTCTTTACACCCAGAAAAAAGTGACCCCTTCTTTAAGGTAAAATGAACTCATTGTGAAGAAAGTTGAACTTCGTATAGCGCCAAAGACATTTTTATTTGTTTGAACGATGTGATTTTCATAAAAATTAGGTAGAATGCATCCACACTGTTAGAAAAATATGTTTTTCATATGTTCCGATATAAACAAAATGTGTTTCGGGCACAATTTTAAAACACAATATATTTAAGTGCAAACATGTAATGTTCCTAAACTAACACTAAATGTTTGGGACATCTATGTTAATATGTTAGAATATATTATGTTTGGGACATGAATGTTTCATAAAAATCATATGTGTGAATGCAAACATATATAAATTTACAAATTTCGACTAAACATACATATGTTGTGATATTTTATTCAAAGCGACAGAGAGAGTATAGAGAAAGAAATAGAGATGGAAACCGGGAGAGTTGACGAAAGATATCAACATAACACAGCGAGAGAATCAAAAGAGAGCGATTTCTGTGAAACCGCTTGTAAAGGGTGATTCTTTTGAGGTTAGGATTTTCATGCATTAGTATTTGACAGATCACGTGGGATTTCAGACATGGTGTCAAAGAGAAAGATGCTCAGTATGCTTTGACATTTCATCATGAATAGACTTACTAACGAGCAACGCTTGCAAATCATTGAATTTTATTACCAAAATCAGTGGCAGAAAATCCGCTTTTTTATCGACAAATTTTGTTCAGCGATGAGGCTCATTTCTGGTTGAATGGCTACGTAAATAAGCAAAATTGCCGCATTTGGAGTGAAGAGCAACCAGAAGCCGTTCAAGAACTGCCCATGCATCCCGAAAATTGCACTGTTTGGTGTGGTTTGTACGCTGGTGGAATCATTGGACCGTATTTTTTCAAAGATGCTGTTGGACGCAACGTTACGGTGAATGGCGATCGCTATCGTTCGATGCTAACAAACTTTTTGTTGCCAAAAATGGAAGAACTGAACTTGGTTGACATGTGGTTTCAACAAGATGGCGCTACATGCCACACAGCTCGCGATTCTATGGCCATTTTGAGGGAAAACTTCGGAGAACAATTCATCTCAAGAAATGGACCGGTAAGTTGGCCACCAAGATCATGCGATTTGACGCCTTTAGACTATTTTTTGTGGGGCTACGTCAAGTCTAAAGTCTACAGAAATAAGCCAGCAACTATTCCAGCTTTGGAAGACAACATTTCCGAAGAAATTCGGGCTATTCCGGCCGAAATGCTCGAAAAAGTTGCCCAAAATTGGACTTTCCGAATGGACCACCTAAGACGCAGCCGCGGTCAACATTTAAATGAAATTATCTTCAAAAAGTAAATGTCATGGACCAATCTAACGTTTCAAATAAAGAACCGATGAGATTTTGCAAATTTTATGCGTTTTTTTTTTTTAAAAAGTTATCAAGCTCTTAACAAATCACCCTTTATGTTGTTTCGGAAAACTGTTTTATGATAAGGCCAAAAATTTGATATGCTTAAGTCTAAATATTATTTAATTTGAATAAAGAGAATGGACATTCGGAACCAAGAAAATAGACATTTGAAAAACAAACAGCATATGTTTTCGACTTGAGAGCAGCATTTTATGTATGTGTGGACATGTGTTTTGTTTATCATTTTGGCATTATGGGCACAATTTTTTTCTTGGTTCGTTAAAAGAAATCAGGGGTCTTCATAAAAATAACGAAAGGGCACTATACTCTTTTTAGAGTTGGGACAGTAAAATGAAATAAGGAGGAAATAGTGAAAAATTACATAGTAAAATGTATAAAAACAAAGTTTAGTTCCTCTTAATTAATAAGTAGTCCACGAGGAGTTGACGGACACCTTCAAATATAAAAGCGTGCGTTAAGTTCGAGTTTTGCAGCTAAAACAATTTAAAAAGTTTATTTTCTTTAAAATGAATTATTAAAGAAAAATAAAAGGCATTTTAGAGCGATGGTGTTAAATGCTAGTAAAAAACTGTTCACGCCTAAATAAATGTATGTTTATATTATAAAATTATTTATGTACGTTTATACTCGACTCCACGTTCTTCTTTTGTTAGAGTTTTTGAATTCCTTCCAAATTTTAAAGTTTTGTACCAAAAACAGTTTTTTGTTACAAAATTTTTATTTTTGCAAAAAAAAAAAATATTTCATCCAAAAATCAGTCAATTTCATTTATATCAAGCTACTGTCTATAAATCTTTAATAACCCACATTTCGAAGTTTCATTATAAAAATTTAATATAGCATAAATATAAATGTGTAAATTAAAAAAAAAGTGTTCGGTCGGAGCAGGGATTGAACCCACGACCCTTTGCATGCAAGGCAGACATGCTAACCACTGCTCCACGTGGCAAACAAATGTTGTTTCTGTTAAATAATGTTATGTTTGCATGGGCTCGTGGGCGCTGCAAACTATGCTTATATAAATGTAACTTATAACGATAATTATCTACTGGTGACTATAACAGCTACGTAGCCCAGTGGATAGTGTGTTGGCTTACAAACTGTATGGTCCTCGGTTCGATTCTCCGTGCAGGCGAAAGGTAAAATTTAAAAAAAATTATAAAAGTAATTAATTTCTTCAGCATTATTTGTATTACAGAAAAAGGTGCCAAGAACTAAAATATTTCGTGGAAGTGAAAATTACGAGTATGTTAGGGAATGAGCACAATCGTCTTTGGGAAAAATTCTTCCAAGCATATAATATTTTTGGGCTCAAAATGCTTCCAAACATATAATATGTTCACATAAAACAAACATATTAATGTTTCATGAGTATCCAATAATATATGTGCTTCCTGCAAAATATGTTTGGAACATATGTTAAAGAAGCGATTTTTTTTGAGGGTGCATATATTAGTTAACATTTTCCTATATTTATGTACCACTATACTACAGAATGAAAAAATTTAACTGAATTGAATTCATATATGGAATGATTTTATTGAAACTTTTTCATTCATTTGTACACTGTTAGAAAAATATGTTTTTCATATGTTTCGATATAAACAAAATGTGTTTCGGGCACAATTTTTAAACGCAATATATTTAAGTGCAAACATGTAATGTTCTCAAACTAACACTAAATGTTTGGAACACATATGTTAATATGTTAGAATATATTATGGTTGGGACATGCATGTTTCATAAAAATTATATGTGTGAATGTAAACATATATAAATTTACAAATTTCGAGTAAACATATATATGTTGTGATATTTTATTCAGAGAGCGACAGAGAGAGTATAGAGAAAGAAATAGAGATAAAAACCGGGAGGGTTGACGAAGATATCAAATTAACACAGCGAGAGAATCTAAAGAGAGCAATTTCTGTGAAACCGCTTATATGTTGTTTCGGAAACTGCTTTATGATAAGGCCAAACATTTTATTTTATACGCTTAAGTCTAAATATTATTTAATTTAAGTCTAAATATTATTTAATTTTTGTATATTATAAAATTATTTATGTATGTTTATACTCGACCCCACGTTCTTCCTTTGTTAGAGTTTTTGAATTCCTTCCAAAATATCAAACTTTTATACCAAAACCAGTTTTTTATTACAAAATTGTTATTTTTGCAATAAAAAAATAATATTTTATCCAAAAGCTCAGTCCACTTCGTTTATATCAAGCACTGTTTCTGACTATAAATCTTTAATAACCCACATTTCGAAGTTTCATTATAAAAATTTTATATAGTATAAATATAAATGTGTAAATTAAAAAAAAAAAAAAACAATTGGTGTTTGGTCGGAACAGGGATTGAACCCACGACCCTTTGCATGTACGGCAGACATGCTAACTACTGCTCCACGTTGCCAACACATGTATGTTTCTGTTAAATAATGTTATGTTTGCATGGGCTCGTGGGCGCTGCAAACTATGCTATATAAATGTAACCTATAACGATAATTGTCTTCTGGTGACTATAACAGCTACGTAGCTCTGTATGGTCCTCTGTTCGATTCTCCGTCCAGGCGAAAGGTAAAATTTTAAAAAAATATAAAATTGAATAATTTCTTCAACATTATTTGTATTACAGAAAAAGGTGCCAAGAACTAAAAAATTTCGTGGAAGTGAAAATTATGTTAGGGAATGAGCACAATCTTCTTTGGAGAAAATTCTTCCAAGCATATAATATTTTTGGCTCAAAATGCTTCCAAAAATAGAATATGTTCACATAAAACAAACATATTAATGTTTCGGCAGTATCCAATAATATATGTGCTTCCTGCAAAATATGTTTGGAACATATGTTAGAGAAGCGATTTTTTTTGAGGGTGTACAAATCTTACATATTTGTGGTAAACATTTTACTTCAAAATTAGAACTGCTTATCTTCGTTTTTAAATACAGTTTTATTTATTTATATGGACAATTTTTTCTTCAATAAAAGACAAGTTTTATTAAAATATTAAATATATTTATTAAGAATCAACAGCATCGAAATATTAGTTTATTATTCCACTATTTCCAATTTCCATGTAATGTTATCAACTGTAAAACGTAATTTTTTTCTTCTTGTGCCTTTCAATTCAGACAATAACATACAGAGATTATAAGAATATAAACTACACCCAGAAAAAAGTGCCTTCGAAACTAAAGGAAAAAAATTTCATCAATATAGTTTATCCATTTTATTTCCATTAAGGTAAATTTTTGTGAAAAATAATAAAATTTACTCGTTTCAGTAAAAAAATCCTAAACTGTAAGCAGTTAGGAATAGTTCATTAACTAGAATAAGGCATGGAATTTCTCATACTATTTTCTTCGCTGGGTATAAGAATTTACTACTGAAAAAGAAAATTTTATTCACCGATAACAAAGCATTCGTAAAAATAAACAAAAACCGAACTAAAACCAAGTTTCCTCAAAATTAGTAAAATTTCTTATAAAATGATAATTGCGACTTCCTTTATAATAGAAAGTTTTTCATACATACGAACAACACTTGGCATAGAAAAATATTTTAGTTCATTCGTACTAAGAAGTATGCAATCCTTTCAAAACTTAAGGAAACACACTTGTTAGAATATAGGAAATTTTCCTAAATTTCTATTGTCTACCTGTAATCGATACCTGTCATCGTAATCGATGTGTTTGCGCGTGAGTGTAATCGATATATTTGCGCGTCGGTTTTTAGTTGGAATCGCGTTGTTTTGGTATACGGAGAGATTGTTAAAAAATAATATGGTAAAATAATATAATAAATAACAAATAAAATATATAAAATATTTGTTATTTGAAATTAGTGAGAAAAATTTTCGTTTTTTTTAAATAAATCTATCAATGTTCGTGATAGTGTATAAAGAAAGAAAACACCAGCAGAATAACAACCCTTTCATTTGTCTTCATTTTGGAATCTTCAATTATCAGGTAATATTCAGTGACGCTAACCTTTTGCAACAAAAATGTTTTATGATTTTTTATATTTGTAGGTATTGAAATTGTAAAAGGAGGACAAAATCGTTAGACAGCAACTTATTAAAAGTGAAAAGTACAAGAAGAAGAAAAAGTGAGTTTTACAGTTGATAATATCACACGGAATTGGAAATAGTGGAATAATAAACTAATATTTCAAAGAGATTCGATGCTGTTGATTCTTAATAAATATATTCAATATATTAATAAAACATGTCTTTTATTGAAGATAAAATTGCTTATAGAAATAAATAAAATTGTATTTAAAAACGAAGGTAAGCAGTTCTAATTATGAAGTAAAAGTTTTACCACAAATGTGTAAGATTTGTCGAAATGAATGAAAACATTTCAATAAAATCATTCCATATATGAATTCAAATTAGTTAAATTTTTTCATTCTGTAGTATAGTGGTATATAAATATAGGAAAATGTTAACTAATATATGGAATGCATTATTCCTAATTTCCACGAAAATCACATCGTTCAAACAAATAAAAATGTCTTTGGCGCTATACGAAGTTCAACTTTCTTCACAATGAGTTCATTTTAACTTAAAGAAGGGGTCACTTTTTTCTGGGTGTATTCGACACTTGCATCCGATGTGGGCGAAGTCTCTTGGAATGACATTTTCTATATGAGTAGTATTGACGACAAAGTTAGCTTTTTACAACGGAACATCACGACTCTATATGAGGAACATGTGCCCCTTAAAACGAGGGCTTTAAGATCGAACGAACAATTATGGTTCAATGACGAGATAAAGAAATCAATAGAAAGAAGAGATGCGGCATATAAGCGATGGAAGCGCTTCAAGACATTAATTTTGCGTGAAGAATACAAGATGTTAAGACGCAATGTTACTAGGTTAGTTAGAGAGTCGAAATGTCGACATTACGGTGAGGAATTTAGAAGGGCTGTAAACAGTGAGCAGAAATGGCGTGTGATTCGCAATATTGGTATTGGGAAATCGGGCTTTTCTGAGAAATGCAGCGAAGATCCTGATGAATTAAATTTGAAATTTGCTAATCATCATATTCCATTTGTTGACTCAACATCCCAGTCGACTGATTCGAACAATTTCGATTTGAGAGAGAATTCATTTACTTTCCGATGTGTCTCCCATAATGACACACTCCAATCAATATTGTCGATTAAATCGACTGCGACAGGTTTGGATAATTTGGATCCTCGATTTGTAAGGATTGTGCTTCCATTTATAATACCGTTTATAACTCATATTTTTAATCATGTTTTGACAACATCCACATTTCCTGTAATCTGGAAGTGTGCAAAAGTCATTCCTATCCCAAAAACAAATGGTGATTATAGACCTATTGCTCTTCTTCCGTTCTTGTCTAAGGCGTTGGAGAATTTGATGTACGATCAGATGAATGAGTACATAATGCGGAATAAACTCTTAACTGACAGGCAATCGGGTTATCGTAAAGGCCGTAGTTGTACCACTGTGCTTATTGATGTAGTGGAAGAGATCAGGAGAAGCATTGACAGAAATCGATACTGCTTCTTAGTGCTTTTGGATCACTCCAAAGCCTTTGACACAGTTTGTCACCGGATTTTGTTGGAAAAACTTGTACGCCAATTTAACTTTGATCCGTGCTCATGTACTCTGCTGTCCTCCTATCTAACTGGAAGGACGCAAGTAGTGCTCTCGAGCGGTAAGTACTCACGACCAGTGAATCTCAGTAGAGGAGTGCCACAGGGATCTATTTTAGGTCCTATGCTTTTCTCGCTATATATTAACGATATAGTAGAAGTTTCCCAGGGTTGTGAGATGCATTTGTACGCCGACGACGTACAACTCTGTTTTTCGAGCGACATTTCTGATACCCGGGCTTGTATCAACAATATCAATGACAACCTGAGTAGGATTAGCCAGTGGGCTTCACTAAATGGACTACATCTAAATCCCACGAAGACCAAATGCTTGGCGATATCGCGGAGCCCCATTGATTTAAACGTCTTACCGGTACTGACTGTTAACGGCTGCGTGATCAAGTATGAAACATATACGAGGAATTTGGGTATCACATTCGATAGTAATTTGTCGTGGAATAAACATATTACCTTAACGGTGGGGACAGTTTACGGAATGCTCCGCTTACTATGGAATGTTCATACCAACGCATATACGTGTTTTAATTGCGAAGACATATCTGGTTCCTACACTGTTAGAAAAATATGTTTTTCATATGTTCCGATATAAACAAAATGTGTTTCGGGCACAATTTTAAAACACAATATATTTAAGTGCAAACATATAATGTTCCTAAACTAACAGTAAATGTTTGGGACATCTATGTTAATATGTTAGAATATATTATGTTTGGGGCATGAATGTTTCATAAAAATCATATGTGTGAATGCAAACATATATAAATTTACAAATTTCGACTAAGTTGTGATATGTTGTGATATCAACATAACACAGCGAAAGAATCAAAAGAGAACAATTTCTGTGAAACCGCTTGTATGTTGTTTCGGAAAACTGTTTTATGATAAGGCCAAAAATTTGATATGATTAAGTCTAAATATTATTTAATTTGAATAAAGAGAATAGACATTCGGAACCAAGAGAATAGACATTTGAAAAAAAACAGCATATGTTTTCGCCTTGAGAGCAGCATTTTATGTATGTGTGGACATGAGTTTTGTTTATCATTTTGGCATATGGGCACAATTTTTTCTTGGTTCGTTAAAAGAAATCAGGGGTCTTAACAATAAAAATAACTATACTCTTTTTAGAGTTGGTACAGTAAAATGAAATAAGGAGAAAATAGTGAAAAATTACACAGTAAAATGTGTAAAAACAAAGTTTAGTTGCTCTTTATTAATAAGTAGTCCACGAGTAGTTGACGGACACCTTCAAATATAAAAGCGGGCATTAAGTTCGAGTTTTGCAGCTAAAACAATTTAAAAAGTTTATTTTCTTTAAAATGAATTATTAAAGAAAAATAAAAGACATTTTAGAGCGATGGTGTTAAATGCTAGTAAACAACTGTTCACGCCTAAATAAATTTATGTTTATATTATAAAATTATTTATGTATGTTTATACTCGACTCCACATTCTTCTTTTGTTAGAGTTTTTGAATTCCTTCCAAATTTTAAAGTTTTGTACCAGTTTTTGTTACAAAATTGTTATTTTTGCAATAAAAAAAATAATATTTTATACAAAAATCATTCAATTTCGTTTATATCAAGCACTGTTACTGACTATAAATCTTTAATAACCCACATTTCGAAGTTTCATTATAAAAATTTAATATAGTATAAATATAAATGTGTAAATTAAAAAAAAAAGTGTTCGGTCGGAGCAGGGATTGAACCCACGACCCTTTGCATGCAAGGCAGACATGCTAACCACTGCTCCACGTGGCAAACAAATGTATGTTTCAATTAAATAATGTTATGTTTGCATGGGCTCGTGGGCGCTGCAAACTATGCTATATAAATGTAACTTATAACGATATTTATCTGCTGGTGACTATAACAGCTACGTAGCCCAGTGGATAGTGTGTTGGCTTACAAACTGTATGGTCCTCGGTTCGATTCTCCGTGCAGGCAACAGGTAAAATTTAAAAAATTTATAAAAGTGAATAATTTCTTCGACATTGTTTGTATTACAGAAAAAGGTGCCAAGAACTAAAATATTTCGTGGAAGTGAAAATTACGAGTATGTTAGGGAATGAGCACAATCGTCGTTGGGAAAAATTCTTCCAAGCATATAATATTTTTGGTCTCAAAATGCTTCCTAACATATAATATGTTCACATAAAACAAAAATATTAACGTTTCGGCAGTATCGAATAATATATGTGCTTCCTGCAAAATATGTTTGGAACATATGTTAAAGAAGCGATTTTTTTTGAGGGTGTAGGATCACATATTGTTGCGAAATCTATGCGAACTGTGATGTTATTCATAAGAGGAAATTACAAATTTTATTCAACGATGTAACTAGATTCGCCTATGGTGTGGGCCGTTATAGTAGTATCTCGAGCTATGACTCCGCTTTATATGATATGACATTTGAACAACTACTTAGATTTAAATGCTTACTTCAAATCCAGAGGATAATATTCACATCGGAACCAAAGTACATTTATAAAAAACTCAATTTCACCCGGTCGAATCGTCTCAATTGCCTCATCCCATATAGGACACGTTACCTGGTATCGGATAGGCAATTCTTAATATATACAACGCGATTGTGGAACAATCTACCGTCTCAGCTAAGAAACACAAGTAATTACAATCAATTTAAAATCAAACTGCAAAATCACATTACTTTGATTAATTAATAAAAATGTTTTAAATTAAATATTTAACTATTTTTGTTTTTTGCTCGCTGTCTTATTTATTTTTTATCACTATCATTAATTATAATTATTATTTATTTATCTGTCTATTGTATAATGTGCACTTTTTGTTAAATTTCTACATCGCTGTTTGACTATTATTAATTTTAATTCCATTTTTTTTTTTAATAATTTGTAATTTATTGTCATCATACCATACATTTATTTATTTATTTTTTATTTATTTATCTATTTATTTACTTATTTATTTTGTTTTTGTTTCTTAAAAATTTCAATATTTAATGTTAAATTTTTATTATTTAGTAGTATCGATTGCAAAAATAGAACACTTTCTTTATTAAAATAGTACAGTTTATAAGTGAATTCTTTTGTACTATTTTGGAACCAATAAACAAACAAACAAACTTTTAATAAGTTGCTGCCTAACGATTTTGTCCCCATTTGACAATTTCAATGCCTACACCCTCAAAAAAATCGCTTCTTTAACATATGTTCTAAACATATTTTGCAGGAAGCACATATATTATTGGATACTACCGAAACATTAATATGTTTGTTTTATGTGAACATATTATATGTTTGGAAGCATTTTGAGCCAAAAAAAATATTATATGCTTGGAAGAATTTTTCCCAAAAGACGATTGTGCTCATTGCCTAACATACTCGTAATTTTCACTTCCACGAAATATTTTAGTTTTTGGCACCTTTTTCTGTAATACAAATAATGTTGAAAAAATTATTCACTTTTATATTTTTTTAAATTTTACCTTTCGCCTGCACGGAGAATCGAACCGAGGACCATACAGTTTGTAAGCCAACACACTATCCACTGGACTACGTAGCTGTTATAGTCACCAGTAGATAATTATCGTTATAAGTTACACTTATACAGCATAGTTTGCAGCGCCCACAAGCCCATGCAAACATAACATTATTTAACAGAAACATACATTTGTTTGCCACGTGGAGCAGTGGTTAGCATGTCTGCCTTGCATGAAAAGGGTCGTGGGTTCAATCCCTGCTCCGACCGAACACTTTTTTTTTTTTAATTTACACATTTATATTTATACTATATAAAATTTTTATAATGAAACTTCGAAATGTGGGTTATTAAAGATTTATAGTCAGTAACAGTGCTTGATATAAACGAAATTGACTGATTTTTGGATAAAATATTATTTTTGTATTGCAAAAATAACAATTTTGTAACAAAAAACTGTTTTTGGTACAAAACTTTAAAATTTGGAAGGAATTCAAAAACTCTAACAAAAGAAGAACGTGGAGTCGAGTATAAACATACATAAATAATTTTATAATATAAACATAAATTTATTTAGGCGTGAACAGTTTTTTACTAGCATTTAACACCATCGCTCTAAAATGCCTTTTATTTTTCTTTAATAATTCATTTTAAAGAAAATAAACTTTTTAAATTGTTTTAGCTGCAAAACTCGAACTTAATGCCCGCTTTTATATTTGAAGGTATCCGTCAACTCCTCGTGGACTACTTATTAATAAAGAGGAACTAAACTTTGTTTTCATACATTTTACTGTGTAATTTTTCACTATTTCCTCCTTATTTAATTTTACTGTCCCAACTCTAAAAAGAGTATAGTGCCCTTTCGTTATTTTTATGAAGACCCCTGATTTCTTTTAACGAACCAAGGTTAGGTTGGGTGGCAGCCCGAAGTATCAGGCTCACTTAGACTATTCAGTCCATTGTGATACCACATTGCTGAACTTCTCTCTTATCACTGAGTGCTGCCCGATTCCATGTTAAGCTCAATGATAAGGGACTTTCTTTTTATAGCCGAGTCCGAACCAGGGCTGTGGAGTCGGAGTCGGAGTCTTGGAGTCGGAGTCTGAAGATTTGGCTGGAGTCGGAGTCGGAGTCGGAGTCGTAAAAATTTTGCTCGACTCCGACTCCGGCTAAACAAAATTTTTTAAAACACTTCACATTTTTGTAACTAAAAAAGTTTTTACGCAAATTAGTTTCCAATGCGTTATGCATTCGATCAATGTACACCATGATTGGAAATGAAAATCAACTTCCAATTACGGCTATCATTTTATGTTTTCTAGAATTTTAGACTAGCAAATGGGCTGGATCGATCCATTTTAATCCCCATATCAAGTTATTTGAAATAATTCGAACAATAATTCGAATTTATTGTTTTTAATTTTATTTTAAGGCTATATACCTACACACATATGACAGAAAAAATTGTCAAGGTTGTTTTTTATAGAAAATTTTGTCACTATTGTATTTGTATGGAATGTTTTGTCAAAATTTAATTTCTATAAAAAAATTATTCGAAATATTATTACTATAGAAATATTTTTTTCTATAGAAAATTATGTCAACATTTATTTCTATAGAAAATAAAAAATAAAACAAGTATATACAGCAGTAAGTTCGTCCGGGCCGAATCATAAATATCCACCACCATGAATCAAATATACTAATTTCCTTAGAAAATTTCATGGGGGTTTGATGACAGATCTGTTTAACCAGTTCGCATCCCGAAAATAAATGCAAAGATTTTACCTATCAGATTCCGGATTTATAAGAACTATTTTTGTTTGAGTTTTAAAGGAATCATAAACATATACTGTAAATGTGCAAGAAAATTAAGAAAAAATACCTTGATTTGAAATCTAAAATCTATAGTACACCAGCTGTTTTATGATTGCGAGAAATAATATCTGGCAAATTTACATTTATGGTAAATGCACCTTCTGTACCCTCAATATCTGAAATCGGTCTATATGGAGGCCTTACCAGCGAGCAACAACGAATTTTTATTTTGGACCAAATTTTTCCAAAATTCGTACCAGGGGACCAGTTTTCTAATTTAAATTAATATAATTTAAAAGTTACAATTTTTCTAAAATTTTTCTTCGAAAGAAAATTTTTTCAAAATTTTATTTCTATATAGAATTTTGACCTCATTCTATTTCTATCGAAAATTTTGTCCTTATTTTATTTCTATAGAAAATTTGGTCCAAATTTTATTTCAATAGATTTCATTTTAGCCAAAATTTCAATTTAGCCAAAATTTAATTTATATAGAAAATGTAGCCAAAGTTTAATTCTATTGAAAATTTAGCCAAAATTTAATTTCTGTAAAAAATTTAGCCAAAATTTTATTTCTATTACATATTTAGCAGAACTCTTTTTCTATAGAAAGTTATCGCAAAATTTTATTTTTTTCTTAAAATTTGTACAAAATTTTTGCATAATATTGTATCCCAAAATTTTTTAAGAAGCTTATTTCTATACAAAATTTTGTTAAAATTTTATTTCTATGAAAAATTTTTTAAAATTTTATTTCTTTGAAAATTTTGTTAAAATTTTATTTCTATAGAAATTTTTGTCCAAATGTTATTTCTGAAGAAAAATTCCATTTGGTCTGACCATCGGACCAACTTCAATAATTTTTTGGGTCTATTTTTGTCCAATCGGACTAATGGGGCTACGCCAAAAACATGGAAGGATACGTACAGTATTCAGCACATCTATTGTAGTTCTAGTATATAGACCCCAAAACGGAGGGCCGGTTTATAAGGGGACTATATGAAAAACTGGACCGATACACAATATATTCGGCACATCTCTTAATGTTCCTAGAATACCTCCAGATTTTCAATTTCAGGCAAATTGGATAAAAACTACGGATTGTAGAAGTCCAAGAAGTAAACTCGTAACATCGGTCTAAAAGGGGGCTATATCAAAACTTCGTCCGATAATGACCATCTTCGGCACGCCTTGTAATGGTCCTATAATACCTCTAGATTTCCAATTTCAGACAAATTGGATAAAATCTACGGATTCTAGAAGCTCAAGAAATAAAATCGGGAGTTCTGTCTATATGGGAGCTATATTAAAACATGGTCCGATAATCACCATTTTCAGCACTCCTCCTTATAGCCCTAGAATACCTCTAGGTTTCCAATTTCTGGCAAATTGAATAAAAACTACGGTTTTTATAAGCCCAAGACCCCAAATCGGGCGATCGGTTGATATGGGAGCTATATCAAAACCTGGACGGATCTAGCTCATCTTCGACATGACAAACTTATTATACCCCTGTCACCATTCTATGGTGGTGGGTATAAAAATATTTTTATGTAGAAAATTTTGTCAAAAATTTATTTCTATAGAAAATTTAGCCAAAATTTTGCTTCTATAGAAAATTGTGCAAAATTTTATTTACACAAACAATTTTCCAAAATTTCTATTAATAATTTTTTCAAATTTTTTTCTATAGAAAATTGTGCCAAAATTTTGTTACTATAGATTTTTTTATACAAAATTCATACAACATTTTATGTCGATAGAAAATTTAGTCAACATTTTATTTTTATAGAAAATTTAGTCTAAATTTTCTTTCTATAGAAAATTTTGCAGCATTTTATTTCTTTAGAAAATTTTGCAAAAAACTACACAAAAAATTTTCCAAAAATTTCTATTGATATTTTTTTCAAAATTTTATTTCTATAGAAAATTTTGTCAAAATTTGTTTACTATAGTTTTTTTTATAGAAAATTTGGTAAAAATTTATTTATATAGAAAATTTTTTCAAACATTTATTTATATAGAGAATTTAGTTCAAATTTTGTTTTTATAGAAAATTTTGCAAACTTTTATTTACTACACAAAAATTTTTCCAAAATTTCTATTTATATTTTTTTTTTTTCAAAATTTTATTTCTATAAAACAATTTGTCAAAATTTTATTTATACAGCAAATTTTCTCAAATTTTTTCTTACTGATATTCACTGCTAAGTCGAAAACTGGTAAAAGTGACTCAAATTTTGCTATATAAAAAATTATGAATGTTTCCCAAATATTGCACGAGATTTTGTAGAAGTCTGATTTCAGATTTTATCAAAATGTAGATCTAAATACAAAGTTGTGCAGAGTATTTTACAATCGGCCCGCCCGACTTTAGACTTTCTTTGTATTTTTATTTTTTGCTATAATTGTGTTACGTCCCATAACGTTAGATTTAAATTTTAGGTACAGAGATTTTCTAGAAGTATATACAATTTTGTCTAAATCGATTCAGATTCAAATTCATGCATATGGGAATATAACCCTTTATAATAATTTTCGTCCACAAATACATATACTGTCGGTATCTTCTCATATTATGATGGGTATTTATATCATTATTTTATTTATTAAACATTGCCCTAAATTTGAAATAAAGAGTTTAATTGGTATAAATGCGAAATTAAGACCTTTCTTGCACACAAAAATAAATACGATACTTTATATCGATCCATATATATACCCCATATATACCCCCTCAATAGAACTAAAATTAGTGGTACTAAAATGAGATTTAGTTATATTACCCGGAGTCGACTCCGGAGTCGGAGTCGGAGTCGAGCTGATGAAAAATGCTGGAGTCGGAGTCGGAGTCGGAGTCGAGCAAAATTGGCTCGACTCCACAGCCCTGGTCCGAACGGCGTTTCACATTGCAGTGAAACAACTTAGAGAAGCTATGAAACCCTCAGAAATGTCACCAGCATTACTGAGGTGGGATAATCCACGGCTGAAAAACTTTTTGGTGTTCGGTCGAAGCAGGAATCGAACCCACGACCTTGTGTATGCAAGGCGGGCATGCTAACCACTGTACCACGGTGGCTCCCTTTAACGAACCAAGAAAAAAATTGTGCCCATAATGCCAAAATGATAAACAAAGCACATGTCCACACATACATAAAATGCTGCTCTCAAGGCGAAAACATATGCTGTTTGTTTTTCAAATGTCTATTCTCTTGGTTCCGAATGTCTATTCTCTTTATTCAAATTAAATAATATTTAGACTTAAGCATATCAAATTTTTGGCCTTATCATAAAACAGTTTTCCGAAACAACATACAAGCGGTTTCACAGAAATTGTTCTCTTTTGATTCTTTCGCTGTGTTATGTTGATATCTTTCGTCAACTCTCCCGGTTTCCATCTCTATTTCTTTCTCTATACACTGAAAAAACAGAGAACCCTTTTCCATTGCTAAATAAACTAAACTGTAGTAATATTGACCATGATTTAGCCCTTAAGATTTTTTTCAACTTGTCTAGTTTATAATTCTCTTAAGTTTTAGTTCATCTATAACATTGTAGTTTAGTTCATTTTTACAACACCATAAGATTTATATACCCCTACCAAGTTAAAAAGTCAGTATTATTTTGATTTACTTGCTTATTTTGTGGGAAACCCGATAATAAAAATTGGTTAACAGTCTCTTTAAAATGTCGACGATTAAACTATTTTTAAATCAATCATTCCACAGTACAGAGAAATTAAATAATTAAAGGAACAACAAACCGTTTTACTATTATGAAAATTTTCATACATTAAAATTAAACTTTCTTTAAGCAAAAGTACTTTATTATAAAAACTTATGATGAAAGTTCTTAATACAATGTTTTTTGTGAATAAAAATTATGACCACGTGGAACAGAGAGTAGTTCATTTGAACCCGCTGTTTGGACATTTTGACTTATCCTTTTTTTATTCATCGTAGGTAATTTTTTCACATATCTTGCTGGAAAAAAATGGAAACAATAATGAAAATTGTTAAAAATTAACACCATGTAATGAAATATAATTTTAATTCTTCATTTTAGCTTGTAACTTACCATATTTGGGGGCATTTTATCGAATGGTGTAAGGAATTCAACTTTTCTTTGGAAAACGTATCTCATAAAATTGGTACCTGAAACAATTAGAGAAATAATGAAGTATTCTATATAAACTCATAAAACTGTGTTGTTATCGATGTGAAGGATATAATAAAATAAATATTCTAGTTGAAAGAAAGCCAGAGTTTTAATATAAAACTTACCAATTCTCTATTAAATTGTACGCTGAGGGGAAATATACATAAAAAGTTGTCCAAATTTATTTGGGCTATTCTGAAATTAAATATTTATTTTTTACATTAAATAAAATTATTAAATAGGTTTCCAAAAATCGAATGAAAAAAATAATATTATGCATAAAAAACACAAATATTCTGGTTAAAAGAAAGTTAAAGAATCCTTACCAATTCACTATTAAATTACAAGCAAAGGAGTACCAACATTTTTTTCAAATTTTTAAGGGGTTATTCTGAAATTAAATATTTGTTTTTTTACATTAAAATATTACATTGGTTTCCAAAAAAATTGATTAAAGAAATACTTAAATAAGGTATTAAAAACCTATAATTTTGATGATAAAAAGGTCATAAAAACGTAAATATTCTAGTTGAAAGAAAGCCAAATTTTAAAAGAAAACTTACCAATTCTCTATTTTCGAACCCATCTGGAGTTGCTCTGAAATTAAATATTGCTTTTACAACAAAGAAAAACATTAAACTGGTTTCCAAAAAAAAAATAATTAACAAATAATAATATACATAAAAAATATTATTTTTAAAAGAAAGCCATATTAAAAAAAACAATACTTACCAATTTATGGCTAAACTATACGCTGAGATATAACAAAAATTGTCCAAATTCATCTGGAATTGAATATTAATTTTTTATATTGAATAATAAAAATTTCAATACACTTTCAATTTCAACATATTTTCCTAAATATTCTTAATAACTTTTCTCAAAACTACCGATAAAATATTAATAACTTTCATTTAAAAGGTTTAATAAACAAACACCAATATATGTCTCAAAATTCCAAAATATTCCATGCCTTTATATTCCCTTGTTGCATATTAAAAGATGCAACAGCCCACGCCAACGCCAACTATACAACTGAAGCATGCCAAACAAAACCAAGCAAAGCCAAAACATTCCTACAACAACAAAAACACATGTGCCTTTATTGAAAACAACACCTCATCCAGCCAATAAACCATCCAAGAATAACAAACACACACACAAACCACTAAATACAAAAATAAAAACAACCCCACGCTCATGTATACACAACAAAACTCAAGTAACATCATCTTTACATTAATCACATTCCACTATGCCGATAAAGATCTCTGTACTATGCATTAGTTCATCGCATCTGCTGACAATTTACTCTGAGAATAATATTCGTAAAGGCACACCAGTTTATGAACGATGAAACGTTTAACTTAAAATTTGCAAAATTTTCATGAAATGTTATCTACCATTTTTGACGAAAATGTCTATAAATTTAATTACATGTGAACTAAAAATATTTCATTGGGTAATTTTTTACCAACAATTATTAACTATAGGAATTGTCAGTAAGAAATTGCTATCCACTTTCAAGTTCATTTTTCGTAAAAAAATATTTTCTCATACAAAAAAATCTTATAGTAAATTGCACTTATTATTTAGAAAATACTTTACATTTCACAAGTAGTTTTATAGCATAACAAACGAATTTTTAACTACTAGTTAAGAAATTTTTTAAGGACATTTCCATCGTATTTTGTAGGCCATGAACTAAACGATTGCTACTTAGAATTTGTAAAATTTCCTTTCGAGTAGTTAATTTTCGTTGAAGATACGAAAAATGAACTAAAATTCTGGAAAATTCTTGTAATAAATTATTGTAAAAATCTTCTTAAATTTACGAGACACTTTTTTTTCTGTGTAGGCTCGGGTTAGTGGAGGCATACTTCAAGCAAATATTGACTATTCAAAACGAAATAGAGGATAATAACCCAAAAGATAATGGAAGGGCAGATCTTGAGGATTTGTGTATAAAAACAAAAACGAAAATTATCGAATTACTTGGCGATAACTACAAAAGAGGTGGTTTTGAATCATCATTTGCAATTCCAATTCCCGATACAAGTAAGTTGCCTAAACTTGATTTACCAAAGTTCGACGGAAAGTATTCCGCGTATAAGAATTTTATATCTTCATTCAAGCTATTTCTGGACAATGATACATCGTTATCGCCAATAGAATAGTTCAATCATTTGATCCATTGTTTATCGGGACAGGCATTAGATACTGTTCGTGCATTCCAAATAACAAGTGACAATTATAAGAAGGCTTTGAATCGATTAGAACAACGATACGATAATACCACATTGATTTTCCTTGAACATATATCAAACCTTTATGATCTCCCAGATGTTCAAAAACCATCAGCTGTTCAATTGCATAGTTTGGTTGATAGTGGTTCGGCTATTTACAGTTCGCTTAAGTCATTAGGAAACGAGGAACAGATTTGCCATGCAATGCTTATCCATTTGATATCGACACAGGTTGATGTAGAAACTAGAATCAAATGGAAAGAAAATCCTGGGGGGTTACTCTGTATTGCGATGCGTAAGAAAAATTGTCGCGAATCGAGTAATTGGTACTCAGTAATTCGTTTTCGTATCTACCTTGCGCATCTAGTTTTCGCAAATCTGGCATCACCGCACTCTATAATGCGAAAGCGTATGTCAAACTCGTTCGTTGATCGCAAAAATCGTGCGCAAACAAAATAGCAATCGCAAAGTAACAAATATGTAAGTAAGCACAATTAAATTTTTATATTTGTATCTAAATTGTTTATTGTTTTAGGGAAAAACCAAAAAAGTTACAGACACAGCAACGTCAGTTCCAAACTTTGGTAGACTTTATGGTCTCTTCCGCAGTTACCTCAAATTGTATGTGCTTGGGACAAAGTATTCGTTCAATCACCTCGCAAACTTCTTTTAAGCAGCGCGACATAGATTGCTCTGATAGTCCTAAAAGATGGTCTTGGCCGATTTGTAGATAACCACCTTGTCCAAGCAATTTCAAAGCAGCGGCCACTTTTATTGGAGTTGGAATGGCTGTGGATTTATTTGGAACGACGAGGTCGTCTTTAATAGCGTTTAATACATACATAAACGCATCTTTATTAAGACGAAATCTATAAAAATGAAATATTCGAAAACGTTTGTCACATAATTTGAGTTTCCATTTTCTTACCCGTGGTCACTTAGGGAGAGTATATTTGACCGATCTCGCAAAATTCTTCTTGTAATTCGTTCATGTTAATTTTCTTCAAACCATAACGCTATCGAATCCATAATTATTACTTTTTTGTTATAAACGATTAGCAAGTTTTAAAAGAACACGCACCGAACGGAAGATTGTTTAAAATGTTTTTATTTACAATTTTTTGACATTTCTTTTTATCATTTTCGTTATTGTTTACATTGTGCAGCCAGCGTTGTCATATTTTCGCTTTATTTTGCTAAAGCGTTACCATATTTTCAGTTTACTTTGCGAAAGCGTTTGCGCAAGTGATACAGAGTACCGAATTGTACTCTTAACGCATTTAACTATCGCATCGCATTTGCTTTCGTATCGCAATACAGAGTAACCCCCCTGATTTTGATAAGATACCCTCATGGGATACGTTTTGTAAAAGTTTGGAACGAAGATGTCAGTTTTTGGAGTCTACAGAATCTTATATCAAAACCCCCAATAACTATAATAGCCGCCGGAATGGGTCTAAAGTACAGACTCGATTATCTTGACACACCCAACAAAAGTATTGTGCATTATGCAAATGTTTAGATCATTGGATTAGTTCATGTGCCAAATATATAGCAATGGATCACGATTTACGGCGAAATACGGTTAAAAGGCTCGGCCTATGCCTTAATTGCCTTGGTGAGGGTCATGTAGTATCCAAATGTTTATCTAAGGTGACTTGCAAGACTTGTCGCAAAGCCCATCACACCACTTTACATCGGACAACAACCATGAGCAACGTAGAAGCCCCCTCCACGTCTCATTCGGGGACAACACCATCTGTGGCTGTTAACACTCATATTCAACCATCAACTAATGTGATTTTGGCAACGGCAGTCGTTCTTGTTCGTGATGGGTCGGGAGAATTCCAGTTGTGCCGTGCACTCTTAGACTCAGGTTCCCAAGTGAATCTTATTACTGAAACTTTGGCACGGCAATTAAATTTAACGAAGAGAAAGAAGATAATTGACATAGTAGGAGTCGGTGGTTTATCGTCCAAAATGAAGTATGAAGTAGCCACATCGGTTCGTTCGCGCTACAACGAAGAAGAATATGTCATAGATTTGTTGGTTATGAATCGTATATCTGCACTGAAAAAAACAGTGAACCCTTTTCCATTGCAAAATGAACTAAACTGTAGTAATATTGACCATGATTTAGCCCTTAAGATTTTTTTCAACTTGTCTAGTTTATAATTCTCTTAAATTTTAGTTCATCTATAACATTGTAGTTTAGTTTATTTTTACAACACCATAAGATTTATATACCCCTACCAAGTTAAAAAGTCAGTATTATTTTGTTTTACTTGCTTATTTTGTGGGAAACCCGATAATAAAAACTGGTTAACAGTCTCTTGAAAATGTCGACGACTAAACTATTTTTAAATCAATCATTCCACAGTACAGAGAAATTAAATAATTAAAGGAACAACAAACCGTTTTACTATTATGAAAATTTTCATACATTAAAATTAAATTTTCTTTAAGCAAAAGTACTTTATTATAAAAACTTATGATGAAAGTTCTTAATACAATGTTTATTGTGAATAAAAATTATGACCACGTGGAACAGAGAGTAGTTAATTTGAACCCGCTGTTTGGACATTTTGACTTATCCTTTTTTTATTCATCGTAGGTAATTATTTCACATACAGTATGTCAAGAAAGTGTTTTGACAATAGGATAAAAATTATGTTTTATTCCAAAATTAAATATAATTTAATTTTAAAAAATATTTTATTATGTATTTTGCAAAGTATACATATTTTATTTTTCTCAAAACGAATTAACAACTCGATTTTTACTTCAATTATTTCTGGAATTTTAAATATTTGACAATGTCAAAAGACTTTCTTGACATACTGTATCTTGCTGGAAAAAAATGGAAACAATAATGAAAATTGTTAAAAATTAACACCATGTTATGAAATATAATTTTTAATTCTTCATTTTAGCTTGTAACTTACCATATTTGGGGGCATTTTATCAAATGGTGTAAGGAATTCAACTTTCCTTTGGAAAACGTATCTCATAAAATTTGTACCTGAAACAATTAGAGAAATAATGAAGTATTCTATATAAACTCATAAAACTGTGTTGTTATCGATGTGAAGGATATAATAAAATAAATATTCTAGTTGAAAGAAAGCCAGAGTTTTAATATAAAACTTACCAATTCTCTATTAAATTGTACGCTGAGGGGAAATATACATAAAAAGTTGTCCAAATTTATTTGGGCTATTCTGAAATTAAATATTTATTTTTTACATTAAATAAAATTATTAAATAGGTTTCCAAAAATCGAATGAAAAAAATAATATTATGCATAAAAAACACAAATATTCTGGTTAAAAGAAAGTTAAAGAATCCTTACCAATTCACTATTAAATTACAAGCAAAGGAGTACCAACATTTTTTTCAAATTTTTAAGGGGTTATTCTGAAATTAAATATTTGTTTTTTTACATTAAAATATTACATTGGTTTCCAAAAAAATTGATTAAAGAAATACTTAAATAAGGTATTAAAAACCTATAATTTTGATGATAAAAAGGTCATAAAAACGTAAATATTCTAGTTGAAAGAAAGCCAAATTTTAAAAGAAAACTTACCAATTCTCTATTTTCGAACCCATCTGGAGTTGCTCTGAAATTAAATATTGCTTTTACAACAAAGAAAAACATTAAACTGGTTTCCAAAAAAAAAAAATAATTAACAAATAATAATATACATAAAAAATATTATTTTTAAAAGAAAGCCATATTAAAAAAAACAATACTTACCAATTTATGGCTAAACTATACGCTGAGATATAACAAAAATTGTCCAAATTCATCTGGAATTGAATATTAATTTTTTATATTGAATAATAAAAATTTCAATACACTTTCAATTTCAACATATTTTCCTAAATATTCTTAATAACTTTTCTCAAAACTACCGATAAAATATTAATAACTTTCATTTAAAAGGTTTAATAAACAAACACCAATATATGTCTCAAAATTCCAAAATATTCCATGCCTTTATATTCCCTTGTTGCATATTAAAAGATGCAACAGCCCACGCCAACGCCAACTATACAACTGAAGCATGCCAAACAAAACCAAGCAAAGCCAAAACATTCCTACAACAACAAAAACACATGTGCCTTTATTGAAAACAACACCTCATCCAGCCAATAAACCATCCAAGAATAACAAACACACACACAAACCACTAAATACAAAAATAAAAACAACCCCACGCTCATGTATACACAACAAAACTCAAGTAACATCATCTTTACATTAATCACATTCCACTATGCCGATAAAGATCTCTGTACTATGCATTAGTTCATCGCATCTGCTGACAATTTACTCTAAGAATAATATTCGTAAAGGCACACCAGTTTATGAACGATGAAACGTGTAACTTAAAATTTGCAAAATTTTCATGAAATGTTATCTACCATTTTTGACGAAAATGTCTATAAATTTAATTACATGTGAACTAAAAATATTTCATTGGGTAATTTTTTACCAACAATTATTAACTATAGGAATTGTCAGTAAGAAATTGCTATCCACTTTCAAGTTCATTTTTCGTAAAAAAATATTTTCTCATACAAAAAAATCTTATAGTAAATTGCACTTATTATTTAGAAAATACTTTACATTTCACAAGTAGTTTTATAGCATAACAAACGAATTTTTAACTACTAGTTAAGAAATTTTTTAAGGACATTTCCATCGTATTTTGTAGGCCATGAACTAAACGATTGCTACTTAGAATTTGTAAAATTTCCTTTCGAGTAGTTAATTTTCGTTGAAGATACGAAAAATGAACTAAAATTCTGGAAAATTCTTGTAATAAATTATTGTAAAAATCTTCTTAAATTTACGAGACACTTTTTTTTTCTGTGTAGTTAATGAACTATTCCTAACTGCTTTCAGTTTAGGAGTTTTTTACTGAAACAAGTAAATTTTATTATTTCACACAAAAATTTTACTTAATGGAATTAAAATAGCTAAATTAAATTGATGAACATTTTTCCTTTAGTTCCGAAGACACTTTTTTCTGTGTGTAGTTTTTGTGAAAATGTTTTTTAGTGTATTGTGATTTTTATGTCCAATATTAACTTTATTTCTGTCTACTATGTTCGAGTTTGTAATCCTTTCTGAAATTCCTTTTACATAGGATAACGATCTGTAAATTTTGGGTTCTTTCTGTATCTTTTCTTTGTCCAAGCACGGTTTGTATGATGAAATTAATTCTTTGATTACACTGAAAAACAGTGAACCCTTTTCCATTGCAAAATGAACTAAACTGTAGTAATATTGACTATGATTTAGCCCTTAAGATTTTTTTCAACTTGTCTAGTTTATAATTCTCTTAAATTTTAGTTCATCTATAACATTGTATTTTAGTTCATTTTTACAACATCATAAGATTTATATACCCCTAAAAAGTTTACTTGCTTATTTTTTGGGAAACCCGATAATAAAAATTCGTTAACAGTCTCTTTAAAATGTCAACGACTAAACTATTTTTAAATCAATCATTCCACAGTACAGAGAAATTAAATAATTAAAGGAACAACAAACCGTTTTACTATTATGAAAATTTTCACACATTAAAATTAAACTTTCTTTAAGCAAAAGTACTTAAAATTAAACTTATAATGAAAGTTCTTAATACAATGTTTTTTGTGAATAAAAATTATGACCACGTGGAACAGAGAGTAGTTCATTTGAACTCGCTGTTTGGACATTTTGACTTATCCTTTTTTTATTCATCGTAGGTAATTTTTTCACATATCGTGCTGGAAAAAATGGTGAGTACTATGTTCGGGTTTTTCACCAAAACACTAAACTAAAAGTACAGAAATATATATGAAGACGATTATATTTTGATCAAGTCTTACCAAATAATGGAAGAAAAGATCCAAGGAGTTGATTGAAAATAATTTTATATTTCTATATTAATTAATTAAAAAAAGTAACCGTGAAAACAAGCTGGGTTTCAGCTTGAAAACTGAACATAGTACTCAGCTTAATGCATTACTCTCACTCAAACAAAACTCAAGTAACATCTCTGTACTATGCATTAGTTCATCGCATCTGCTGACAATTTACTCTAAGAATAATATTCGTAAAGGCACACCAGTTTATGAACGATGAAACGTTTAACTTAAAATTTGCAAAAACTTCATAAAATTTTTGACGAAAATGTCTATAAATTGAATTACTCGTGAACTAAAAATAGTTCATTGGGTAATTTTCTACCAACAATTATTAACTATGTTATAGGAATTGTCAGTAAGAAATTGCTATCCACTTTCAAGTTCATTTTTCGTAAAAAAATATTTTCTCATACAAAAAAAATCTTATAGTAAATTGCACTTATTATTTAGAAAGTACTTTACAATTCACTAGTAGTTTTATAGCCTGACGAATTTTTAACTACCAGTTAAGAAATTTTTTAAGGAAATTTCCATCGTATTTTGTAGGCCATGAACTAAACGATTGCTACTTAGAATTTGTAAAATTTCCTTTCGAGTAGTTAATTTTCGTTGAAGATACGAAAAATCTTCTTAAATTTACAAGACACTTTTTTCTGTGTACATTGTGACCCTACGTCCTACAAGACGCTAAATATTAGAAAAAACCTACATATAGGGAATTTCCCCTACTTCTAGCAACACTGGCTGTAGTTGATATTGCACCTACGGGGTTAGTATGCCACTAATATTGGGCCCATTATTAAAAAAGAGAAAATCGCTCAATTAGTGTAGGTAAGGGAGCCACCGTGGTGCAATGGTTAGCATGCCCGCCTTGCATACACAAGGTCGTGGGTTCGATTCCTGCTTCGACCGAACACCAAAAAGTTTTTCAGCGGTGGATTATCCCACCTCAGTAATGCTGGTGACATTTCTGAGGGTTTCAAAGCTTCTCTAAGTGGTTTCACTGCAATGTAGAACGCCGTTCGGATTCGGCTATAAAAAGGAGGTCCCTTGTCATTGAGCTTAACAAATACGGAACTGCGATTTCTTTATATAAAAAAAAACACAAGTTCGTTTTAATTTTGTCTTCTTTACTATAGTAAAGAAGTGTCTTTATTGAATTGAGTTCTTACACTAAATTTACTTAAGTCTACCTTTCTATTTTATTAGCTGTTGACAGAGACTTCCCATTTCGTAAATGCATAGGTGGCACATTTATTATTCTCACCTATGCATTGGAATCATGTTACATACACGCGTTTCCAACCGAAGTGTGGGAAACGCTAAATTGGCAAATTTGGAAAAGAGTCTGGGAAACGCGAAATTAGCAGTTTCTTGAAATTATGTGGATCAAATTTGATTATGCGAAAAAGAAAATAAGTTTTAAAGAATGAAGCAAATGAACCAAAGGGTGGATAGGTAAAATAACTTCATACTATTCTATGTTACTAAATTATGTTAGAGGGTGTAACTCCCCCTCCGTTAGTCTGAGGCTCCGACGAAGAGAGAAATCTTTGTCTTCTTAACTTTACGAGATATTTTATTGCAAAAATAAGTATGATAAAACAAATTATGATAGAGTTAGAGTTAAGAATTACATTTGATTTATAGTGGTTTTGAAATATTTCGGATACGCTATTCTCATAGTTCTGTTGTTTGAGATATAATTTTTCTAAACTAAGATCAGTTATTGTCTTATTTTGTTTTATTTTTGTTATAAAGTGTCGTACAATAATTTGGTCTTTTACTTTTAATACATTATTAGAATATGTTTCTTCGTTAACGGAAATTTCACAATTTTGGAAAGTAATTAAAAATGTACCAGTTAAATTAAAGTTAAAAGTGTTAGGTTTACAATTTGTTATAATTTTATTATAGAAGTTGGAAAATAACAATGTACCTTGGTTGATTTCTGTAATTTCGGTCTTGGAAAAATCTGTAAGTTTACAACTAGCTTCGTTATTTCTTAGGATATCATTAATACATGAATCAGTGATTTTTATTAAATTTTTGGTTAGATTGTCTTTAATAGGTATTTCGTAAGCCTTGCTGTGCTTGTCCACAAGTATTTCATTCATTGTTAAGGAAAGACTTTTGTTTTCAAAATTTGGTACCCTCTCAAATTTTATCTTGGTTAAAATATTTGGAGAAAACATCGGAATCAACAGGGTTATTATAAATGAATTTTTAAATATTGCGGTAATTACTTTGGTTTTGTCGTATGCATCAAAGTCCTCTATTATGTCTAATTCGTGTTCTGTTAGGAGTCTTGATGGGACCAATCCGAGTTTTCCCGTAAACACGATTTGGCATATATCGTCGACGTGATTCATTAACAAATTGATATCATTGTCGATTTGGTGGACATGTTCTAGAAACGATACTTCGTCCTCAATGTTACCGATCCTATTCTGGATGCTGTCTTTGAACTTGTTTATGTATTTTTCAACAGAGGACTGTCCGTAATTAATGTGGGTTGTAATTTTGTTAATCTGCTGTGTAAGCGAGTGATTTATCTCTACCAAAGAATTAATCTTCTTCATATTAGAGTCTGTCGCGTTTGTCAATGACTTCAACGCGGAGTTTATTGTTAATTCGTCATCGCTGTCCATAGTGCCTGTGACAAGTTTGAGACCTTTTCCGATTACATTGACTAATCCTCTAGTTTGTCTATGGTGTGGAACTACGCTGTTTATTTTTGTCTTTAGTATGAGGAGATTGTCTTGGAGGGAATGGACTATTGGTTTAGAGGTCAGTGAGTTCGCCTGTAATTCCTGAATATTTTTCGAAATTAACTCTATCGACGATTCGTATTGAGTCATATTGATCATATGGATTATTTTCCTATAATTATCGATCGTCCGAATGGTATTTTGTCTTATCGGCAAATATCCGTGATTGTCGGTTAGATCTTCGATGTCCATTAGTTGTCCGTGGGTCGTCCCGACAAGTAGTGTAAGTAGTATTACGTAAAGTGCCATTTCCTGAAAGGTACAGAAAGTAAGAATGGTTTATATACTCATATTCCTTCTTCTAGTTCTCGTTTCATGGAGCTGGAGTAAGTTTCTGTCTTCAAATTTCTTTTTCATTTTTACATGGGGTTTGTAGTATTTTAGCCCATTTGATTTATCAATCAAATGGTCATCGTCCGGTTTAGTACTGTCGATTATGCGATATTTCGAGTGGTTTTTGCCCCCTCGTATTTCTTTTATGAAATTCATGCCTTCATCAATTCGTCTGTCGGTTCTCCCTTTATTAATTTTGTTTAGTTTTCGTTCCTTTTGCGCCAACATTTTGTCGTGTATGTCCGGGTACTCTGAGTGGTGGATAGTACCGTTTATAAAATCTATAGGTTTCTTATTGGTCGTACTATGGATGGAATTATTGTAGAAGTTTATTATACGTAGAATCTTTTCTTCTACTGATAATAAATGATTGTCGTTATGGTGTTTCAAGAGTCTTATATGTTGGTTTATTGTGTTGTGTAAGCGTTCTATGTCGGCGTTGGAACTGTGATTGCTGTTTGACGTGTAATGTATTTCTATCTGTTCCTGTTCTAGGTACTGTCGAATGGGTGTGGCTTTAAATCCTAGTTCATTGTCGACGACAATTTTCTTCATTTTTCCCATAATACTGATATATTGCATTAGTTTCGAACGGAATTCTGTCCAAGTCCTATTGTCTATCAAGAACGCCTGGGCGTACTTAGAAAATTTGTCTATGAATGTCAGGAACATTTTCTTTTCTAGAGTGTAAAATACGTCAATGTGAACGATTTCGGAGGGTTTCATAGGGGTTTCAGTCAGTTTGTAAGGAATTTTTGGAGGGTTTCTGACGTACTTTTCTTTACTACAGATCTGGCAGTTATTTATAATTTTGGTTATACGTTCTTTAAGCTTCGGATGGTATATACTGAACTTTAATTGGAGGAAATTCTCGTTTATTCCCCTGTGATTGTTCCTTAAATGTTCGTTATTTATAATCATAGTCAGTTCGTCCTCGTCTGATATATCTGTCAATAACTGGCGACACCTCACGACTTTGAAATTTTGATTGTCGCTAAAGTGGGTTTGAATTATGTGGTGTAATTTGTCATATAAATCGTTATCTTGTATAATTACGGCATTTGTTCTACTTGGACTGAAATGGTTCTTTACTATTGTTAACAGAGTTTCTTCATCATAATTTTTAGCTGTTATGGTCTTTCTTTGATTGCCGAAGATTTGTATTGTCTTTATTTTCAGAGAACCGGATTCTACAACGTCTAATATTATCTGGTTTTTGAACATATTTATTGGTGATTCTGTCTCAGGGATCGCTACTGTCGCTGTTGCGTCGGCCATATTCACTTCGGGGATAATTCTAGATAGGGCATCTGCGTTTGCATTGTGCAAACCCTTTTTGTACCGTATAATATAATCATATTCTTCCAATTTTAGACGCCATCTAACGAGTCTTGAATTCGGCTCTTTTATACTAAAAAGCCACTGTAAAGGTTGGTGGTCTGTCTGTATTTCAAATTTCCTACCAAACAGATATGGTCGAAAATACTTCACAGCCCAGACAATAGCAAGTAACTCTTTCTCTATTGTGCTATAGTTGGCCTCGTGTTCGTTTAAGGTTCTACTTGCGTAGCATATGGGGTGTCCTTCTTGGGACAGTACAGCTCCCAATGCAACATTGCTAGCGTCTGTATTCAAAACAAAAACTTTGTCGAAGTCTGGGTATGCTAGTACGGGTTCGCTCATGAGTGCATTCTTCAGTTCGTTGAACCCCTGAATATACGCAATATCTTCCATGTCGATGTCCATACCTTTCTTCAGATATTTTGTCATAGGTTTGGCTATACTTGAATAATTAGGTATGAATTTACGGTAGTATCCACTTAGACCAAGAAATTGTTTAATTTGTTTGGCTGTGCGTGGTATTGGGTAGTTTGCAATACATTCGATTTTCTTTGGGTTTGGCCTTACTCCATGTTGGGTGACCACATGACCCAAGAAGTCCGCTTCTCTACGGAGGAATTCGCATTTGTCTAATTGGATTTTAAGATTTGCTTTTTTCAGACTATCTAGAACCAACTTCATGGACGTAATGTGTTCTTCGAGGGATGTCGAAAATATAATAATATCGTCAAGGTATACTAAGCATACCTTGCCCACTAAGTCCCCTAGGATGTTATTCATGAGTCGTTGGAATGTGGCGGGTGCTGTTTTAAGACCAAACGGCATTCTCAAGAACTCGTAATGCCCGCCTTCGACCGAAAAAGCAGTCTTGTGTATGTCTTTCTCGTCGATCTCAACTTGATGGAATCCCTTTGCCAAGTCGAGTGTAGAAAAATACATACTTCTCCCTAATTTATCCAATATCTCGTCGATATTGGGAATAGGGTATCTATCGTCAATAGTTTTTTCGTTAAGTTTGCGATAGTCTATTACGAGACGCCACTTTTTCACACCACTTGCATCGTTCTTTTTGGGTACGATCCATATAGGTGCAGAGTATGGGGAATTTGAGGGTCTAATTACACCATTTTTGAGCATGTCCCTTATTTGTCTTTGGACTTCGTCTTTATGTACGAATGGGTATCTGTATGTTTTCGAACGAATTGGAATGTCATCGACGGTATTGATTCGATGTTTAATGCTATTCGTGAACGTTAGATTCGTATTCGTATCGTGAAATAATGTCGAATACCCTGTAATTAATTTGGAGAATTTTTTATGTTCTTCTGAATTCATATGGCTCGTTCGAATTTGGTCGAGGATAGGAATATCCTTCTTTGTCTCTCTTAAGATATTATCATCGACGAGGTGGTAGTTTTCAACTGACACGGGCCAGTGGTTTAGGGGTCCAATTCGGATTATGTCTCGACAGTCTGATTTGGTATATATTTCGACCTTGAAATTTTTCGAGTTATAGACGCCTTCGGGGATGATGGTGTCCCCTTTACGATTACGGTGTTCCTTAATATGAACTAGACCGTTCTCGATGTCGGTAACAACCTGTATCCATTTCGAACCTGGGAATAGCAGGTTTATAGTCTTATTGTTTATGGTTAAGGTGTTATTTCCAAAGTTTATAATAGCATTATATTTTTTCAGTATGTCATTCCCGATAATTCCATCAAATTTTGTATGAAAATCGCATTCGATTAAATGCATCCACTCGTCAGTAGAGCCTAGTTCTGAGAAAAGGGGTACCTTGAAAATAGTAGTGGGGTGTAAGTTATTTTGAAGGGTTTTCAATGTGATCGATTTGGTTTTTACTATCCATTTTGGGTCGCATATTCCTGGATTGACAATCGAATGAGTGGCTCCAGTGTCTATAATGAATTTGAGTTTCTCTTTAATTACTATATAAGGTAATTGTCCGGTGAGGCCAGAAAATGAAAATTTTCGAAGAAATTTTCTTCGGAAGAGTCTTCATTATTCTGCTCGGTGTCTAAAATAGGTTCATTGTCATTCTCGAGGGATTCAGAATCCTCGTAAGCTATATTAACATCCATTGGTTCCGGTGGAGGGTTGGAATTTAGCTGAGGGCCAGAGTTGGAATATTGTCCCGTCTTCTGTGGGCTGTGATTCACATATCCTATTCTATTCTGGGTATGAGGTAGAGAGAGGGTCGGACGCCAATCGCCTTTATGGGGGTTGTCGTAATTTAACTGGTTGCTATTATTTCTATTCCTGAATAACGACGGGTCACGTCCTGGCAAACGACTATTTATATTGTTGGAATTGCTATTAGAAAATTTACGGTTGTCTGCACTATTTGCTTTCCTTGGGTCATTTTGTTTAAGGATGGTGTCCTTACTTATCTGGACCCCAAAGTTAGCATATCCTGACTGATATAATATGTCCATCGCCTCCTCGAGGGTATCGGGGTTTCTACAAGCGAGGATTGTCTTCATGGGTTCGGGAATTTTTGCCTTAAAAACGTGCAGAGCTGTTCGCATATTGTTTTTGGCAGCTATTTGTGATTCCTCATTAGTACCAAATTGCATCGAAATTTTATTGTTTATATCCCTAAGTCTTTCCCTTATCTCGTTATAGAAATTAATCGTGTTTGTCTTGAAAGTGACAGCCCTTAATTTGTCGTAGAGTTCCTCAACACTTAGCTTCTCTCCAAAGTTATTGAGGAGCACTTGTTTAATTTCAGTCCATGATTGAGCGTGGAAATTTATTTCGACCGTTTCCCTCGCTTTTCCTTTCAACCTACTTTTTATTAAATCTGAGAAAAATAGTTGTGAAGTTTGGTCATATTGTTGGAGAACAGGATGTACACGTTCGACTAATGTTATGAATGTGTACAAATCTTTTTTATTTCCGTCGAATTCCGGGAGTCTCTCCAAGTATTTTATTGGGTTTAAAGCAATTGACGGTTGTACTGTATCGTTAGGCATTTCTATATATTTTTTTGTATAAGTATTTTATAAGTATATATACTAAGTATAAGTTTAATATAAGTATAGGTATTTTATAAATATATATTTTTATCTGACCTTCCTGTTGCTGATGACGCCTCTTCCTGTTGCTGATGACACCTGGTGACGATCTTGTTGTAGTTTAAGGTGCTGCTGGTTGTTCAATTTATATGTTGGGTGGTGTTTAGCCAATTTCTTTTAACAATTTGCTCTGGTTTTCCTTTGTGGTTTTTTTTTTGTCGTGCAGGACAGTATCACGGTATTCACATTTATGACGGAAATACTGTTTTTTTTACAGTGTGTGTTTTTCCTTTTTTATTTTTCTTTTATATTTCCCTTATTGGGTAAGGCAGTATCGCGGCCTTTGATTTAACCTGTTTTATGTTTTTTTTCTTTTGAGCAAGGTAGTATCACGACCCTTGCGACGGACAGAAACACTGTTTTTTTTATCCTGTTTATTTCCCTTTCTGGGCAAGGCAGTATCACGGCCTTTGATTAACACTGTTTTTATATATATTTTTTTTTTCTCTTGTCAGGCAAGGTAGTATCACAACCCTTGCATTTACGACGGACAGAAACACTGTTTTTTTTGTTTAATCCTGTTTATTTCCCTTATTGGGCAAGGCAGTATCACGGCCTTTGATTAACACTGTTTTTATATATATTTTTTTTTCCTCTTGTCAGGCAAGGTAGTATCACGACCCTTGCATTTACGACGGACAAAAACACTGTTTTTTGTTTAATCCTGTTTATTTCCCTTATTGGGCAAGGCAGTATCACGGCCCTTGATTTACACTTTGCACTTAATGCAGAAACAGACGGAAACACTGTTTTTATTGTTTTTTTTTTTACTTCGGTACCCGTTTTAGGGATATTGAGATATCCCAGTATTCTTTTTTCGATTTTCGTTCTTAAAAAGGATACCCGGGTATCCTACCGACTGCGCCAAATACGGAACTGCGATTTCTTTATATAAAAAAAAACACAAGTTCGTTTTAATTTTGTCTTCTTTACTATAGTAAAGAAGTGTCTTTATTGAATTGAGTTCTTACACTAAATTTACTTAAGTCTACCTTTCTATTTTATTAGCTGTTGACAGAGACTTCCCATTTCGTAAATGCATAGGTGGCACATTTATTATTCTCACCTATGCATTGGAATCATGTTACATACACGCGTTTCCAACCGAAGTGTGGGAAACGCTAAATTGGCAAATTTGGAAAAGAGTCTGGGAAACGCGAAATTAGCAGTTTCTTGAAATTATGTGGATCAAATTTGATTATGCGAAAAAGAAAATAAGTTTTAAAGAATGAAGCAAATGAACCAAAGGGTGGATAGGTAAAATAACTTCATACTATTCTATGTTACTAAATTATGTTAGAGGGTGTAACTCTTAACATCGAATCGGGCAGCACTCATTGATAAGAGAGCAGTTCACCAATGTGGTATCATAATGGACTGAATAGTCTAAGTGAGCCTGATACTTCGGGCTGCCACCTAACCTAACCTAGTGTAGGTAATAAATCCAAATTTTTAAAAATCGAGCAATATTCTTATGTAAGAGCTACAAGTACATATAAATACGATCGGCTAGTACATTGAAATTTGAGTAACATTGGTTAATAAATAAAAGTATTATGGCCAAATTTGGGAAAATCGAGCGATGCATAACATATAAAGGGTGGTTAAAATTTCAAGGGTCGATGTTGATTTTGAATAAAACACAAACTATTTTTGAAATTATTGTAATTTTATTTTATTGTGATATATTGGTATTACTCAATTATGTATGGAACAAAATATCGGCCAAATGGGCACCGCGACCTCAGTGGCACACCTTCATCCGATGGTCCAAATTTTCGATGACGCTGAGGCATAATGGAGGTTCTATGCCGTTAATGTGCCGAATTATCTCATCCTTTAGCTCTGGAATTGTTGCTGGCTTATCGACGTACATATCTATAGATATCTATCTTAGAACTAGCATCGATTCAAGTTTGTTCTCGAAACGACAGCATGCATACTCGAAGGGCAGGTCTACTGAGACCGCACTACATGAACTAGTCAGCTTTATTGAAAGCTCACTATCTGTCGAAGAATACACAATCGTGGCATTTCTAGACATCGAAGGGGCGTTCAATAACGTCCATCCGAGCTCGATATTAAATGGACTGACAACTCTGAATGTTGATCCAGGTATACTCAGGCTGTTAGACGAACTGCTAATGCTCAGCCACACTAGGACAAGCAAAGATACAAAGGTATGTGAACAGAGGCACTCCCCAAGGAGGAGTTCTATCACCTCTTCTTTGGAATGTTGCTATAAATAGCCTTCTGGTTACTCTAGAAAAATAAAGGATAAAAGTGGTGGCATACGCAGATGATGTGGCTCTGGCAGTCAGGGGAAAATTCCCATCCACAATCAGAGATATTATTCAGAGGGCCCTCCGGATGACTGAGAAATGGGGGAAAGACAATGGTCTTGGGGTAAATCCTGCAAAGACAGAATTAGTCATGTACTGCAAAGATCGTAAAACTCCCACGGTTAGGCCTATTTCCTTAGGGGGTATTGAAATTCCCTTTGGTGATTGTGCAAAATACCTTGGCGTTATTTTGGACAGGAAGCTGAACTTTAAGCTTAATATTGAAGAAAGGGCGAGAAGGGCAACTGTAGCTTTGTACTCGTGCAAAAAGGCAATAGGAAAAAAGTGGGGACTAAAACCAAAAATTGTGCATTGGCTATACACGGCAGTGGTTAGACCTATAATGCTATATGGTGTTGTAGTCTGGTGGCCGGCACTTCAGAAACCGACTTGTTTAGATAAAGTTGAGCGTATGGCGTGTTTGTGTATTTCAGGCGCATTCAGCAAGACAGGAACAAATTCCCTTAATGTCATGCTGCATCTATTGCCTTTAGACATTTTGGCCAAACAGTCAGCTGCAACAACGGCTGTGCGGTTGCGCGAGCTATCGCTATGGTCGGAAAAAGGTTACGGTCACAGTTCTGTCCTCAAAATAATGCCAGATGTGCCTAACGTAGTGGATTACACTTTGGCGAGTCCACTTTTCGACAAAAAGTTTGAGACACTAATCCCCAACAGTGAGGCGTGGTGCACACAGACCCCGGGGAATAAATAATATATAGATTTCTACACTGATGGCTCCAAATTGGATGGACAAGTGGGGTTCGGAGTATATTCTAATGATCTGGAACTTCGAATAGCGAAAAGATTACCTAATCACTGTAGTGTTTTTCAGGCTGAAATATTAGCAATAAGAGGGGTGGCGAATTGGCTGAGAAGTAATGTTCCAAAAAAATGTGGGCATTAATATATATTCAGACAGTCAACCTGCAATAAAATCCTTGGATTCTGTGTTCCTCAACTCGAAAACGGCCGTCGACTGCCGCAAATCTCTCAATGAGATGGCTGAGCAGTACAATATTCACCTAATATGGGTACCTGGCCATAGGAACATACCGGGAAACTGCGAAGCGGATGAGTTGGCAAGGCTAGGGACTACCTTACATATTCCAGGGGAACTAGAATTTGTTGGTATGCCCCTAGCTACCTGCAAGCTCATGCTGCGTGAGAAGGCTGTTATGACGGCAAATGTTCGATGGGAGAATTGCAAGGGTTGTAACGACACCAAGCAAATATGGCCCCTTTTCAACTTAAACCGCACACTAGATATGCTAATGTTCTCGAGACGTCAGATATCACTCCTGATATCTGCTATAACGGGTCGCTGCCTGATAGGCGATTTTGCAAAAACTATTGGCGCGAAGTATAATGACTATTGTATGAGCTGTCATGATGCGGAGGAAAAAGAATCAATTAAACACCTCTTGTGTGAGTGTCCTGCATTTTGTGTAAAGCGCAAGCAACTTTTAGGAGCATATAGCTTCAGATTACTGGCGGATCTGGAAAACGTTAACTTAAGCAGTCTGCTAATGTTTTTGGAACAATCTGGTTGGTTCAACAAAGAAAAATAATCAAGAAGGTTCAGCGGTTAAAACTAGAAGTGTCCATATGTAATAGGTACTTTTAGTTAATGTGGTATTACAATGGACTGAATAGTCTAAGTGAGCCTGAATCTTAGTCGGGCTGCCTCTTTAACCTAACCTTAACCTAACCATCGACGTTCACCTTTTCTTTCAAATAACCCCAAAGAAAAAAGTCCAACCGTGTCAAATCACATGATCTTGGCGACCAATTGACATCGCCATTACGAGAGATAACACGGCCATTGAATTTGTTGCGCAAAAGAGCCATTGTTTCGTTAGCTGTGTGGCAAGTGACATCGTCCTGCTGAAACCACATATCGTCCACATCCATATCTTCCAATTCGGGCCATAAAAAGTTCGTTATCATCTCACGATAGCGAACACCATTCACAGTAACTGCCTGACCGGCCTCATTTTGGAAAAAATACGGCCCGATGATGCCGCCAGCCCATAAACCGCACCAAACAGTCACTCTTTGTGGGTGCATTGGTTTTTCGACAATCACTCTTGGATTCTCATTCGCCCAAATGCGGCAATTCTGTTTATTGACGAATTCACTGAGGTTAAAATGTGCCTAATCACTGAAGATGATTTTCTTCGAAAATTGATCATCCACTGTTGCCATTTCTTGGAACCATTTAACACGTTGTTGGATTGTGTATCTCTCCATGGTTCAAATTGAGTAAGTCTGAAATAGAGAAATGTCGAATAAAATTCGGAAAAAAACTTGGCGTTTAGGTGTGGTTCACATTCAACATCGGCCCTTACAATTTAACCACCCTTTATATGGAAGCTATATGTAAATCTGAACCAATTTGCATAATATTTTGCGGGTTTGATTAATACCACAAAAGGTTACGTTGTGCACAATTTGAGTAAGATCAGTTAAGAAATGAGGCCTCTATGGTCAAACATAAGGTTATTATGGGCAAATTTTTCAAAATCGGGCGATACATATATGGGAGCTATATCTACATCTGAACCGATTTCGATGAAATTTTGCACATATCGCTAGTACTATAGAGGACTGGATCTAGACAACTTTGAGTAAGATCGGTTAATAAACAAGGCTTCTATGGCCAAATTTGGGAAAATCGGGCTATACATATATATGGGAGCTATATCTCAATCTGAACCGATTTCGATGAAATTTTGCACATACAGTTAGTGCTATAAAAGATTACATTTGGTCCACTTTGAGTACTATTTCCTTATCACAATGGACTGAATAGTCTAAGTGAGCCTGAATCTTAATCGGGCTGCCACTTTAACCTAGCCTAACTTTGAGTACTATCGGGTTATAAATAAGGGGTTTATAGCCAATTTTAGAAAAATCGGGCGGTACATATAAATGTGAGCTCCCATATATATGTGAGCTATAGCTAAATCTGAACCGATTTCCATGATTTTTTGCACATATAGTTAGTGCTATAGAAGATTACATTTAGCCAACTTTGAGTAAAATCGGTTGATAAATAAGGGGTTAATTGCCAAATTTAGAAAAATCGGGCGGTGCATATATATGGGAGCTATAGCTAAATCTGAACCGATTTCGATGATTTTTTGCACATATAGTTAGTGCTATAGAAGATTACATTTAGCCAACTTTGAGTAAGATCGGTTTATAAATAAGGGTTTTGTGGCCAAATTTGGGAAAATCGGGCGATACATATATATGAGAGCTATATCTAAATCTGAACCGATTTGGATGAAGTTTTGCAGACTTGAAGGGCGATGAAAAAGATTATTTTTTGCCAAATTTTTTGACGATCCGTTTGTAAAAAAGCGCAACGTAACCTCATTTGTCGAAATCGGACGTTACATATATATATGGGAGCTATATCTAAGTTTGATCCGATTTCTTCCAAATTCAATAGCGTTCGTCTTGTGCCCAAAAAACTCCCTGTACAAATTTCATCAAAATCGGTTAATAATTGCGACCGGAATCCTGTGAACAACAAATGCATGGACAGACGGACGGACACCAAGTGCTAGATCGACTCAGGAGGTGATTCTGAGTATATATTTTATGGGGTCCAAAATCAATATTTCTGGTAGGCACATTTTTTGGCAGATCAAACTTATTATACCCTGATCACTAATAATTATTCTTGAATTTCTCGATAAATATTTACTTATTTTTGTGAAATCCGAGTGACATCTGCGTTTACAGTTTAGTTCAAAATTTCTAAAATTAACCTAAATATTCAAAAATTAACCAAAATTGTCCATCTTGGTGGGTGCACTGCCGTTTGAGTGTTGAAGGCATAGACTTACACCATGTTCCAAATTTCAACCGAATCGGATGAGATATGCATCTCCAGGAAGCTCCATAAAGCAATTCTGGGAATCTGTTTATATGGGGCTATATATAATTATGGACGTATATGGTTCAATTTCAAACGGATCGAATGAAATTTGCTCCTCCAAAGACTCCACAAGCCAAATTTGGTGATCGGTTTATATGGCGGCTATATGTATTTATGGACTGATTTGAACTAATTTGTACATTGCTGATAGAGAACATATACTTACACCACGTACAAAATTTCAACCGGACTGATGAAATTTGCACCTGCAAGAGTATCCGCAAACCAAATCTGGGGATCGGTTTGTATGGGGGCTATATAAAATTATATCAATATCAATAAGAACTATTTATACAAAGTTTCATTTCGATAGCGTGTTTCGTTCGGAAGTTAGCATGATTTACGCAGACAGACGGACATCACTAGATCGACTCAGAATTTCTCTCACTCTCATGTTTAACTAATTTTATAAAATCGTTTGCTTCCTTATTCCCTAAAATCTTTAAAGCTTCATTAAAGTCTTGGTTTTAACATTATTACGCGCAGACCCAGATATCATTTTTGTGTCCATCCCGCCACTCGGGAACGCTCGCATATTAGCACGGACAAGCTCGTCGGATATGAGTGGATTCTTTGTGGCACAAGGGCCGCCGTTTACTCTGCAGTACTCCTATTTTCACAAATCTTATAAATTTAGTACTAAATATACATTGTTATAAATTAACAAGTAAGTAAAGTAGAAAGTCGGGCGGGGCCGACTATATCATTCCCTAAACCACCCTTACTGTATTAGTAATCATAAGAATTTGTGGGGTAACATTGATATATGTTAGATCTGGGAGATAATCCGCATGGGTGCTTTGTCTCAATCTGACTATAGCTCATAGTCAGTGTTGCCAGGGAAAATGTTCGGTTTACCCTACAAGGACAGAAAAAGTTCCCTACTTTCCCATACATTCCCAAACAATTATCCCTACAATAGTTTCGTTAAATTTAAACAAAGTTTACAAAATAACAAGTGTATACGGCCGTAAGTTCGGCCAGGCCGAAGCTTATGTACCCTCCATCATGGATTGCGTAGAAACTTCTTCTAAACACTGCCATCCACAATCGAATTACCTAAGTTGCGGTAACGCTTGCCGATGGCAAGGTATCTTAAAACCTCCTAACACCATCTTCTAAATTTTATGTAAGTCCATAGGTGGTATATATTGAATCAAAAAAGATCGATCCAATACGTATGTAAT
Organism: Haematobia irritans; assembly: GCF_050003625.1. Lineage (NCBI taxonomy): Eukaryota > Metazoa > Arthropoda > Insecta > Diptera > Muscidae > Haematobia > Haematobia irritans. The sequence continues at coordinate 98,307,196 of NC_134398.1, forward strand.
TCAGTTTGACAAAGTAGACATAAAATTTTGACAAAATTTTCTACAGAAATAAAATTTTAACAAAATTTTCTAGGAAATAAAAATTTCACAAAATTTTCTATAAAAATAAAAATTTTGACAAAATTTTCTATCGAAAGAAAATTTTGACAAAAATTTCTACAGAAATTAAATTTTAACAAAATTTTCTATAGAAATAAACTTCTGACAAAATTTTCTATAGAAATAAAATCTTGGTAGATTATTTTTGGCTCGAGTGGCAACCATGATTATGAACCGAATAAAATTTGAACAAAATTTTCTATAGAAATAAAATTTTGACAATGATGAAAATTTTATTATGAACCGAATAAAATTTTCTCTAGAAATAAAATTTTGACAAAATTTTCTATAGAAATAAAATTTTGGTAGATTATTTTTGGCTCTAGTGGCAACCATGATTATGAACCGATATGGACAAATTTTTGTGTGATTGGACCAATTTTGGTATGGTTGTTAGCGACCATATACTAACACCACGTTCCTAATTTGAACCGGATCGGATGAATTTTGCTCCTCCAAGAGGCTCCGGAGGTCAAATCTGGAGAACGTTTTATATGGGGGCTATATATAATTATGGACCGATATGGACCAATTCTGGCACGGTTGTTAACGATCATATACTAACACCATGTTCCAAATTACAACCGGATTGAATGAAATTTGCTTCTCTTGGAGACTTCGCAAGCCAAATCTGGGGATCGGTTTATACGGGGGCTATATATAATTATAAACCGATGTGGACCAATTTTTGCATGATTGTTAGAGACCATATACCAATATCATGTACCAAATTTCAGGCGGATCGGATGAAATTTGCTTCTCTTTGAGGCTCCGCAACCCAAATCTGGGGATCGGTTTATATGGGGGCTATATATAATTATGGACCGATGTGGACCAATTTTTGCACGATTGTTAGAGACCATATACCAATACCATGTACCAAATGTCAGCCGGATTGGATGCAATTTGCTTCTCTTTGAGGCTTCGCAAGCCAAATCTGGAGATCGGTTTATATGGGGTCTATATATAATTATGGACCGATGTGGACCAATTTTTGCATGATTGTTAGAGATCATATACCAACATCATGTACCAAATTTGAGCCGGATCGGATGAAATTTGCTTCTCTTTGAGGCTCCGCAAGCCAAATCTGGGTATCGGTTTATATGGGGGCTATATATAATTATGGACCGATGTGGACCAATTTTTGCATAATTGTTAGAGACCATATACCAACACCATGTACCAAATTTCAGCCGGATCGGATGAAATTTTCTTCTCTTTGAGGCTCCGCAAGCCAAATCTGGGGATCGGTTTATATGGGGGCTATATATAATTATGGACCGATGTGGACCAATTTTTGCATAATTGTTAGAGACCATATACCAACACCATGTACCAAATTTCAGCCGGATCGGATGAAATTTTCTTCTCTTTGAGGCTCCGCAAGCCAAATCTGGGGATCGGTTTATATGGGGGCTATATATAATTATGGACCGATGTGGACCAATTTTTGCATAATTGTTAGAGACCATATACCAACACCATGTACCAAATTTCAGCCGGATCGGATGAAATTTGCTTCTCTTTTAGGCTCCGCAAGCCAAATCTGGGGATCGGTTTATTTGGGGGCTATATATAATTATGGACCGATGTGGACCAATTTTTGCCTGGTTGTTAGAGACCATATACCAACACCATATACCAAATTTCCGCCGGATCGGATGAAATATGCTTCTGTTAGAGGCTCCACAAGCCAAATCTGAGGGTCCCTTTATATGGGTGCTATACGTAAAAGTGGACCGATATGGCCCATTTTCAATACCGTCTGACCTACATCGATAACAACTACTTGTGCCAAGTTTCAAGTCGATAGCTTGTTTCGTTCGGAAGTTAGCGTGATTTCAACAGACGGACGGACGGACATGCTTAGATCGACTCAGAATTTCACCACGACCCAGAATATATATACTTTATGGGATCTTAGAGCAATATTTCGATGTGTTACAAACGGAATGACAAAGTTAATATACCCCCATCCTATGATGGAGGGTATAAAAATGGTTCTAAGTACTTTATTATCTTAAAACATGAAAATGCAACGTATATAACCTAGAAAATAAATTTGTATTACCACCACGGTTGCCACAGTTAGTAGAATTCTACCAAAAATAGTATTTTTTTTTTTTTGTTAAATCTCTATAGAAACAAAATTTTGGAAAAAGTTTCTATAAACAATTTTTTTTGAGAAATTTTTCTATAGAAATAAAATTTTGATAGTAAATTCTATAGAAATAAAATTTTGAGAAAAAATTACATAGAAATAAAATTTTGAGAAAATGTTTTATAGAAATAATATTTTGATAAAAATTTCTTTAGAAATACAATTTTGACAAAATTTTCTATAGAAATAAAATGTTGACAAAATTTTCTACAGGAATAAAGTTTTAACAAAAATTTCTATAGAAATATTTGTTTGGTAGATTTGTGGTAATTTGTGGTAATCTTCAAATTTTTTTAGATTTTTTTGGCACGAGTGGTAACTGTTGTTACCACACATTGTTAAAGATCAAGCCTTACCGGCTTCCTCCTCTAGAGCCACCAAAATGTAAAAATTATTACAATTTGTGTTGAGTGAAAATGTGACTACACTGAAAAAACTGTGAACTCTTTTCCATTGCAAATGAACTAAACTGTAGTAATATTGACCATGATTTAGCCCTTAAGATTTTTTTCAACTTTGTAGTGTGCATATGCCAGACGATTACATTTGTAACTCGACTCATGCATATGCATAAGCCAGACGTCTACAAGTGTAACTCGATTCACGCATATGTACACTCGCTACGTGCAACCGTGTGAATATGCTGACAAGGCATATTCACAGGTGTGCACCTCTAACTATAACTTAGGGATAGTTGATAAGTAAATTGTTTTTTGGTTAATTAATAAAGAGGAGACTGCACTAGAGAGTGCATCAAAATCTCTGACAAATTACGCGTTTTTATTTTAAATACCATATGGCGACCGTGACAAGTGAAGTACAAATGAGCTACGAAAAATTGGAACAAGCCCAAAAACTCTTACTAAGTAAACATACAGAATTAAAGGAAGAGAACGTACAAGCAAACAAACAGCATTTGGAAAAGCAAACAAACAACATTTGGTGAACATCAATGGTTTGGAAAATAAGGTGCAATCTCTAAAATCTGAAATAAAGAAAGAGAAGTCCAATAAATCTGGAGAAGTATATAAGTGGAAGGAAAATATGATGCAGCAGAAAATTGAAGTGACTAAAAATGCTTTTATTGTTGCATATTACTAAAGAATATAAAAAAAAATCAAACAAAAACCGATTTCAAAGCAATTGCATCTAAAGTGACTAATTATACTTTAATTATTACATATTACTAAAGAATATCAAAAAAAAATCAAACAAAAACAAATTTCATAACAATTGCATATAAAGTGACAAAATATATTTTAATTATTACATATTACTAAAGAATATCAAAAAAAAAATCAAACAAAAACCAATTTCATAACAATTGCATATAAAGTAACTAAATATACTTCAATTATAACATATTACTAAAGAATATCCACAAAACAAAATTAAAAACAAGTATACAACAGTAAGTTCGGCCGGGCCGAATCTTAAATATAATAGTTTTGTTTGAAATTTTCCGGGGGTTTGATGACAGATATTTTTCCAAGCTGATCAGTTCAACCAGTACGCTTCCCGAAGATAAATGTAAAGTTTTTACCTATGAAGACTAGATCAGATTCTGGATTTATAAGAACCATTTTGAGTTTTAGAAGAATCATAAACATATCTTGTAAGTGTGCAAGAAAATGATGAAATAACCCATTGATTTCAAATCTAAAATCTGTAGATTTCCACCCCATTTATTTAAATGATTACGAGAAGTAAAATCTGGAAATTTTACATTCAGTTTCAAGCACCTTCTATACCCTCAATATCTGAAATTGGTCTATATGGAGGCCTTACCAAATGGACCGATAAAAACTAAATCATATACATTATTTTTTTTTTTTTGATTTAAAATGCCCGTATATTTTCACTTTATGGCAAATTGGATAAAAACTACAATTTCAAGAAACCCTAGGAGTTAAATCGGGAAATCGGTCTATATGGGGACTATATCAAAACAAAGACCGATAATCACCATTTTCGGCACACCTCTTTATGGTCCTAGAATACCTCTAGATTTTTAATTTCAGGCAAATTGAATAAAAACTACGGTTTCTATAAGCTCAAGACATCAAATCGGGCGATAGGTCTATATGGGAGCTATATCAAAACCTGGACCAATATAGCCCATCCTCGAACTTGGGCTGCGTGCAGACAAAAGATAAAAGATTCCGTGCCAAATTTCAGGACGATAGCGCCATTATTGAAGGCTGTAGCGTGATTGCAACAGACAGACGGACGGACAGACGGACATGCTTATATTTCTCCCTGATAAAGAATATATATACTTTATATAGTCGCAAATCGATATTTCTATGCGTTACAAACGGAATGACAAACTTATTATACCCCCATCACCATTCTATGGTGGTGGGTATAAAAAAAATCAAAACAATTGTATATGTACGTTATAAAATGGGCATTAAAGAGTCAAAAAATATCAACAATAACCGAAATATAAATTTTTCCTTCTTTTTGTCTCAATTTGTTATATGATAGAAAATAAATATATGATAGAAAAGAAATTTAGAAATTTATTTTTCATTTTTCCGTTAACATTTTTATTCCCAATTCCCCCGCATATATTTCTCTTACAAATGGAATGGCAGGATATTTTAAAAAAGTTGAGATTCTTAAAGGAAATTTTTGATAAATCGTATAAATGCCTCAATAATGACCGACCCACTAAAGATGAAACTATAGCCAAACACGTAGAAGTCTTCTTTGATTGTCTCGAGAAAATTCGTGTATTACGAAACGTACATTATTCTAGGCTTACTCAAGCGCATAAATCAGCTGCTGACTGTTTTTTCTCTGATGTTCGTGATAAGCTGGTTAATGTTTTGTCTCGAAAAAACATTAACATAGATATTCCTCTTACGCTTCACGAAGAAATCCTGTATAGCGACCTTATTCAAGAATTAAAATCAAACTCATCAGAAGATATCGGTAAAATGTCTTAAACAATTTCCGAGTTTCTTGGATTAATATCGAAGATTATTCCCGACTTCGATGGAAAACCCGAAAACTTACAACCCTTCTTAGACTCGTTGGATTTGGTGGAATCCATAAAGGACTGCCATGAGACCATAGCAGTAAGTCTCATTAGGACAAAACTGAAAGGCACTGCTAGAAGCCTGATATCTAATGAGTCTTCAATAAGGGATATTGGCACTCGGCTAAAATCTGCCGTAACAAGGCCAGTCGACTGAAGTTCTATCTGCAAAAATTATGAATGTAAAGCAGGGGAACAAATCGGCAAATATGTTGGTATGTGAACTGGAGGAACTCACAAAGGCTCTCTCTGCAGCATACATATCTGACGGTTTATCCCAAGAACTGGCAGAAAAGTATGCGACCCAAACGGCTGTAAAGTCTTTGACGAAAAATGCGTCAAACGAAAGGGTTGGCCTCATAATGGCTGCAGGCAACTTTAGTAATATGAATGATGCGGTATCAAAATTTGTTAATACTTGTACCGAATCTTCATCAGTAAGCGACGTAAGGTATTATAACACAAATTGGCGCGGACAAGGATATAGCCGTGGGCGCGGTAACAATCAAGCCCGTAGATATAACAACTATCGTGGCCAAAGTAATGGCAACAAACGTGGCCAAAGCTACCGCGGTAATTATAGAGGTCGTGGCTCGTACAATAATAATGTACGAGTCGTCATTGACGAAGGTAATCATTCGGAAAACTGGAGTCATCCCTTGGGGGAACAATGGTCCAAAAGTCCAAAATTTTCAAAGTAAACATAAGTCATTTTCCTACAAGTAAAAGAAAATATTGAGAACAACTTTCTTACATTCTTAGTGGACACTGGTGCTGACATATCCCTATTAAAACAATTTAATAGGAAATATCGTCAAATAGATCAGACCAATACTACAATTATAAGTGGCATTAGTCAAGGAACAATTAAATCGTTGGGATCGATACAGTTAGATATTCGGATAAACAATTTTTTAATACCTCATGAATTTCAAGTTGTACCACCTTGCGATAGTATTCTGGGAATAGATTTTAATAAAAGATATAACTGTATTTTGGATTTCAATGAAAATAATGATTGGTTTATTATAAGACCTGATAACATCAATTGCAATATTCAAGTCCCCATAACATTTTCAGACAGTAACCAAAATATTTTGCTACCGGCTCGGTCCGAAGTAATTAGAAAACTATATTTAACAACAACCGAAGAAGAGTTATTGGTAATCAATCAAGAACCTCAACCAGGAATCTTTATTGCCAGCACTATTGGAAATGCCAAATATGCACTAACTTATAATACCCTGTTCCACAGTGTGGCGCAGGGTATAAAAACACTTTCGTTCGTTTACTCAACACAACTACTGAAAATGTTATGTTTAATATCAAAAGCATTGCAACTGAAAATTTGTCAAATTATGACATAATAAATCTGAGATCATTAAAAAATGAGAGAAAACAAGAAATTCTTTCAAAAATTGTCCAAAAGAATTTAAAAATGTCCTACTTTCACTATGTTCTGAATATACTGATGTTTTTGGTTTAGAAACAGAACCAACAACAATAAATAATTTCTATAAGCAGAAAATTAGACTAAAGAATGTGACTTGTAGCACTTGTGTAGGAATCAACTTGCTAGAAAAATGCTAATTTTGAATTAAGGGAGGCTATGAAAAATATTTCGATGACTGAAAAAATAAAATTTGAAAAAAAGAAAAAAAATGTGATAACACAGGAGGGTGGGCAGAGACATAAGGGGAAAATTACATCTTCCACCCCTAGTCCTCGAATATTTCCAATCATCTTTTGTTTATATTTTATTTTTTTATGTTGTAAAGCAGTCATTATTATTCAGGGTTTAGCTACCTAAATTTTTGGTTTTTGTAATAGGCCCCGACATACCTTCTAGGCCAAGATCACCACCCCAACTCCCTGAGCACGGCCGGAAAATGAAAGGTAGCACCAGGTCCATAGAAGGTATGGCTAATGTCGGGTCGTTATAGAACTAAATGGCGCCCAACGTGGGGCCACAGTTATTAGAAAACGCGAAATTCGTTGAAAATTTAGGAATTTGTATTAATGTATGCATAATGTGTAACTGTTTCCTCTTAAAATTAAATAGCTTAGTTCCGTGATGTATTGACTGCATTCTACATTTTTGGTTTATCTATTATTTGTGGTTGGAATATTGAAATTTTCTATTGTTTTGGAATTCGGTACCTATCATATAAATCACTTAAAAATAGTTATGTGGTAGAATTTGTTTGAGACTTATTTTTTGGTTATAATCGGCAACTTACTCACAAATACTATCATGAGTTTTTGTTTTGTTATAATTTTTAACTGTTTTCGATAGTTTTTGAGACTTCGTTGTTTGATTTTTTTACATGTCAAACAATGACTCGCTCTAAAGATTTCAGATTATTTTTTGTGATGAATTTGGGAGTTGGAACTTTATTGCTGTATACCATTTTTCAAATTCATCTTTACCTTTTATTTTATTGGAAATTCGAGATTGAGTATATTCTTATAGATTGTATTAACTGAAGTTCTAATTTGAGTAGTGGTTAATTGATAATTTGAGCGTTTTTTGTTTACTTTTATATCGCATAATCATGCCTTTGACGTGAAAATTTATTAAATATCGAAGAGCCAACGAATATTAGTTTTACTATTGACATGTGCGATGAAAGTTCTATCGCGCATAGAACTCGCGGAGCTGTAGAAAGGAGACGAACACATGATCGTGGGGGTAGTGGTGATGCGCCCAATGACGATGGCAGAATTGCTCGCATGATTGCAGACTCTACACTCAAAAAAAAAGTGAACTACCTATTTCACTAAAGCCAATTTAACTTTATTTTAGTTCATGGAATTATTATGTTTGGAGAAATTTTCCTTTACTCCAATAATTTTTTGCGTACGATAGTTAAATGAACTAAAAACCAGGAAAAATTATACACGAATTAAGCATAAAGATTTACTAAATTCGTATTTCTCACAAAATAGTTCATTATTTCTTTAAATTTGTAAATTTTAATACAAACGCGTCCATCATGAACTTCATATGTCACTAAAGACATTCTTGCAATTTTGAACTCCAATATTTTCCTTCAAACTGCAAAATTTTCTTAAACAAGTGAAAAAAAATAATTATGTCTAATAAATTTTCTTGAATTTGTGGAAAAATATTTACTTAATTTTGTGATATCGGCGTGATGCCAGCGTTTGTAGTACTGTTTAGTTAAAATTTTCTAAAATTAACCAAAAGTTTTCTTCCTGGTGGGTTCACTGTTTTTTCAGTGTATAGATAGTTTTCGTGAAGATATTAACAACGCTATATCTAGTCAGATTCGTTCTATGTTTCAGAGTCTAAATTTTAATAACGATAGAACTCCCGAAGAGGTACAAAGAGAGTTATCGGCAAGTGTTAACCCTTCGGGTTCGGCTACGACAGCGGCTTCCGCACCCAGATCTGATACATTTCTGGCAGAAAAGGTGTTGAACATAATTCGCATTTAGAAATTGAAATTTTCAGGACATAATAACCAAATGTCAGTGGATGAATTTGTTTATAGAATTAATATTCTCACTTCCAATAACCTAAATGGGGACTTTGAAATTTTATGTAGACATGCCCACTGCTTATTTGAAGGGAAAGCATTAGGTTAGGTTAGGTTAGGTTAGGTTATGTGGCAGCCCGATGTATCAGGCTCACTAGACTATTCAGTCCATTGTGACACCACAGTGGCGAACTTCTCTCTTATCACTGAGTGCTGCCCGATTCCATGTTAAGCTCAATAACAAGGGACCTCCTTTTTATAGCCGAGTCCGAACGGCGTTCCACATTCCAGTGAAACCACTTAGAGAAGCTTTGAAACCCTCAGAAATGTCACCAGCATTACTGAGGTGAGATAATCCACCGCTGAAAAACTTTTTGGTGTTCGGTCGTAGCAGGAATCGAACCCACGACCTTGTGTATGCAAGGCGGGCATGCTAACCATTGCACCACGGTGGCTCCCGGGAAAGCATTAGAATGGTATTGGCGATACCACAGGCAAAACCATAATCTAGACTAGATTAGTTTGTCCACTGCACTACAAAACCAATACAAACAGGACTATAATGACTTTGACGTTTTAGGCACGAACTCTTACATCTGAACATACGAGACATTGCTAGTTTACGAAGTGCAGTTAAGAAGCATGAACGATTTATTAAGGACACACATGATTCGAATCGCCAAAGGGTGGAAAGACATAAAGTCGCAGAATTAGTTGATTTCGATAATGATATGAATGAAGTGAACGATAGTGATCCTAATGACGAAATATGCGGAGTTGAAAGAATTAGGAACTGCTGGAATTTTGATGCGCCAGGACATTCTTATATTGATTGCATGGAAGCTAGACAGGTGTTTTGTTATGGTTGTGGCAGGAAGAATACACACAAGCCTACTTGCCCTCATTGTATGAAATCCAGACAGGGAAATGGATCAAGGGATGGAAGTAGACGCGGCATCCACAATTGACAAAGACGGACGAGATGGTGTAGAATTTTCTTCTGAAGGAATTAAGAACGATAGTTCATTAAAAAGACCATATCATATCCAATTAAGGAAATGGAGAAAAATTAGAGCGAAGATTAATTATAACAAATTTCCGCTTTAGTCACTAGGAAAGAAGATAACCGACCATATATATCTTTGAAATTGTGCGAAAATCATTATTTGGCTCTTTTGGATAGCGGCGCCAATAAAAGTGTTATTGGTGGAATGCTCGCATCTGGGGTTCAGAATTATATAGGATTTAAAAGATGTGTTGGGAATGTGAAAACAGCGGACGGACATAAACAAGGAGTATTAGGTACAGTTTTGATAGAAGTTTGTTTTCAAGGAAACAAAAAGTCGTTTGAATTTTTAGTAGTGCCTTCTATCAAACAAAACGTAATATGCGGGTGTGACTTTTGGGACTCATTCGGACTTAAGGTCTTTATGCCTACTATTGAGGAGCTAAATATCGTAAATGAAGACCCGGATAGGTTGACAATGAATGATGAACAACGACTTAGACTGAACAGCGTCATTCAAGCTTTTCCAAATTCGGAAGTAGAAGGGCTTGGATGTACTACGTTATTTGAGCATGTTATTGATACTGGGAACGCCAAACCCATAAAGCATCGGTACTATCCGATATCTCCAGCCGTGGAAAAGCAGCTATGCGGAGAACTTGATAGGATGATTTCATTAGGCGTTATAGAAGAGGCTCCTAATTCGTCATGGTCTTCCCCGACAGTTGTAGTTGTAAAGCCAGGCAAAGTACGGATGTGCGTCGACAGCAGGAAATTGAACTCGGTAACAGTCAAAGACGCATATCCAATTCCGATCATTGATGGATTATTGGCTAGACTTCCTCCAGTTTATTGCATTTCAAAGATTGATTTGAAAGATGCCTTTTGGCAAATTAAACTAGAGGAAAGTTCAAAACCAAAGACAGCTTTTACCGTCCCAAACCGGCCATTATACCAATTTACCAGAATGCCCTTTGGGCTATGTAATGCGCCGCAGACTCTATCTAGGCTAATGGATAAAGTTATTCCATATAACTTGAAAAACCACACCTTTGTTTATTTGGATGACTTATTGGTAGTCTCTGAAAGTTTCGATCAACATTTAACACATCTGTTGGAAGAAGCTACTCAATTAAGAAAGGCAGGTTTAACGATTAATGTGGCAAAAAGCGACTTTGGTTTAAATAAAGTAAGGTACCTTGGATGTATCGTTGGTAACGGCACACTACAGGTTGACGATGAAAAATTGAAGGCTATTAAAGAGATATCACAGAGATATCATAAGACAACTGCGTAGATTTTTGGGAATGACCGGTTGGTATCGTCGTTTCATACGCAATTACTCTACTGTTAGTTTTCCACTCACAGAGCTACTTTCTAAAAAGAAAAAGTTTACCTGGACCGAAAAGGAGCAAGTAGCGTTTGATCTATTGAAAAATGAATTAGCCAATGCACCTGTATTAATACACCCAGACTACAATAAACCATTTATTGTACAATGTGATGCTAGCATTTGCGGCATCGGTGCTGTCTTGGCACAGGTCGATAGTAGTGGCGAGGAGAGACCGATAGCTTATATGTCTCAGAAGCTAAATCGTGCGCAAAGAAACTATTCAATAAGCGAACTTGAATGCCTGGCTGTAGTTATGGCAGTAAAGAAGTTTAGGTCATATATAGAAATGCAGGAGTTCAAAGTCGTAACGGATCATGCTAGCCTAAAGTGGCTGATGAGCCAGCGCGATTTGTCGAGTAGGCTAGCGAGATGGGCGTTGAAGCTTCAGGGTTTTGATTTTTCAATTGAACACCGGAGTGGGAAACAAAATATAGTACCCGATACATTGTCTAGAATATATGAAGACGAGATTTCAGTAAATGCCATTGAACTTGAAAACATGCCATCGATAGACCTTGATTCTGATGCATTTCGAAGCGAGGAATATACGAAATTGATTTCGGATATTTCGAATTCACGTCTTTTTGTTTTTAAGGTGATTGAGAATTTTATATACAAACGCACAAACTTTTCGACTGGTGACAGTGATGAATCGGAATCATGGAAGCTATTTGTACCCACTGCGTTAAGAAAAGATATAATCTACACTTCACATGATATTCCGAACTCTGCCCACGGTGGTATTGCGAAGACCCTTGAGCGAATTCGACGCTATTTCTGTTGGCCAAGGTTGGTTTCTGATGTACGAGATTACGTACTAAACTGTGAATTGTGCAAAACATCGAAGACTCCAACATATGTGTTGAGACCTCCTTTGGGAAAGATGGTAACTACGGATAGACCATTTCAGCGTCTTTATATTGATCTGATCGAAAAGTGAATAAATAAGAATATAACAAATAAAATATTAAAAATTAAGACATGGAATGAAAAATAGAAATAGAATTAAGAAATTAAAATTGTGAAAAAAAACTTTAAGCAATGAAAAAATATTGAATAATAAGAATTGAATATTAAATAAATAAGAATATAACAAATTTAAAAAATAGAAATTAAAAAACTAATTAAGAAAAGGAAAATAAAAATAATTTGAAAATGTAAACTAAAGTGAATAGGAATACAAAAATTGTAAAAATTGCAATCCCACCGCGGCGAGTTCTACGCACCGGATTGACCCGATGGATACCAGCCATCGGCTGCCACCTCTGTGTACGCGTTGTCTCGTCCGTTTTTTCGTGTTGGAGAAGGTGCATCCCGGGGAGCCTTCTCCGCCTGCTTTTGGTCCGAGCCGGGATAGAGGAAAACCCCGGACCATGGTACTGTGCCGTCTGCCGAAATCGAATTCACCATCGCTCGGTTTCGGTGAGGTGTAACCGGTGCATGGAATGGGTGCACTTCCGGAACTGCTCCGGCCTAACATCGCTGCGGGAGTATAGTCAAACTGACTTCGTGGCAGGATGCTGTGCCAATGACAGCAGCAGTGGGTCATCTGATTATGTGACCCCACCGACTTCTCCCGCACAACAATATTCTCCGCCGCAGCATCTTACACCGAATATTGTTGTACCAGTTCCGGAGAGTGCATCATTTTTGCAATTTAATTGCAACGGGCTCCGTGGTAAGATTAGTGAGATCGTAGACTTTATGAATCGGAAAAGGATAAGGGTCGCGGCGATCCCGGAAACAAAGCTGAATCCCACCTGCAGCCTACGACATTGTGATGGGTACAATGTCCTACGGAAGGATCGCACAAGAAATGGAGGTGGTGGCCTGGCTTTCATATTACACCGTTCCGTGCAGTATAGACCTATCACGCTTGTGCTAGACACTAATGACCCGTACATGGAATGTATGGGGGTAGCAGTTAAGTGTGGGGCTGCCGAGATAGAGCTATACAATGTTTACATACCGCCGGTTGGTAGCTGTGCTCCAGGTTATAGCCCAAACATTGAGTGGTTGTTGAGCGGGCATAACCGATTGGTTCTAGGAGATTTTAATGCCCACCATGAACTTTGGCATTCTCTCCTGGGTAATGACCAGAGGGGCATAGCTTTGACAGAGCAGATAGACGACTCCACATTTTGCACGGTGAACGAAGAGGCCCCCAGGAGAATTATGGGTGACTGCAGCAGTTCGCCAGATTTATCGTTAGCATCGCCTGGTCTGATAAATGACGTCTCCTGGCAACCCGTCATTTCATTGGGTTCGGACCACCTCCCCATAATTCTCACCATCAACCGACCCTCTGATTTCATAACCTCTGAACGCCGGACGTGCAGAGAATACACCGATCGCCGCTTCAGTGAGCTCCCGTCCCCCTCACATGTTCATGTTGCCCAGAGGGAGTTCAGGGACATCATCCTCGCTTCATACCCGCTGGTCGAATTGCCCAGGTGAGGCCCAACTTCCCAGCCGAAGCGGCGGGACTCGCAGACGAGCGTGATGAACGCCGTCGTGCTAACCCTGCTGATCCTAGAATCAGAGAACTAAATCTAGAGATTAGTAAGATAGTCGACGAGCACAAGCGGAACACTTGGTTAGAGCACCTGAAGCAATGTAACTTAGGAACAGGAACTGGTAAATTGTGGTCAACAGTTAGAGCCCTCTCGAACCCCTCCACAAGGGATGATGGGATTTCAGTCACATTTGGCGACGTGACTGTGACTGATCCGAAGAGGTGCGCCAAATACTTCAACCGACAGTTTGTCGAGCATCCCGAGAGTGATAGAGCGAAAAGGAGAGCCACCCGTCGTGTACGTGGTCTCCGAGCCGATGACACACCACAATTTACTGCAGCCGAAGTTACCAATGTCATCAACAGCGCGAAACCATCTAAGGCGCTGGGCCCTGATGGAATTTCAATGCTAATGCTGAAGCATCTGGGAATACTGGGAGTTGAGTACCTGACCAGACTCCTCAATTTGTCTTTGGAATCACACATTATACCCGATGTCTGGAAAATGGAAAGGGTGATTCCACTACTGAAACCGGGCAAAGATTCGAGCAAAGGTGAATCGTACAGACCGATATCCCTTCTTTCGCCAGTAGCCAAGACACTTGAGGCATTACTCCTCCCCAGCCTTGTGGAGAATTTTCCAGCTGCCCACCATCAACATGGATTCCGTAAGGTACATAGTACGACAACAGCCTTACATGCCATTTCGACACATATTAATAAGGGACTTAACCAGCCCAGGCCGTGTCATAGGACGGTCCTCGTGGCGCTTGACCTATCGAAAGCATTCGATACGGTCAACCATGCCACATTATTTGAGGACATCGAGAATACGTCCCTACCGACAGGGGCGAAGCGTTGGGTGCTGAATTATATGTGTGGACGCCAGTCGTACGTGGAATTCAGGGACAGAAAGTCAAGACCGCGTAGAGTTAAACAGGGAGTTCCCCAAGGTGGGGTGATATCTCCGGCACTGTTTAACCTCTACATGTCCTCGATTCCACCCCCTCCTGACGGCGTCGAGATTGTATCATATGCGGATGACTGTACAATCTTGGCATCTGGGCCCAATGTTGATGACATTTGCGATCGTTTGAACGTCTACATAGCTAATCTTACCAGTTATTTCACTGCGAGAAACTTGAGGATATCCCCCACCAAATCCTCAGCCACACTATTTACTACATGGACGGCAGAAGTGCGCAGGCAGTTGAATATCAGAGTCGATGAAGTAATAATTCCGACCACAAATTACCCCAAGATTCTTGGGGTCACATTCGACAGCCTTTTTAGGTCATCTGTCCATGCCACTGCAATTTGTAATAAGCTCCGTGGTAGAAACAAGGTCCTCAAGTCACTTGCCGGCAGTACTTGGGGTGCGGACAAAGAAACCTTGCTAACTACTTATAAGGCAATTGGCCGGTCAGTGGTAAACTATGCAGCGCCAGTGTGGACACCGCAGACCAGTGATACGCAGTGGAATAACATACAAACCTGCCAGAACGCTGTTCTTAGAACTGCGACTGGGTGTCTCCGCAGCACACCCCTGGATCACCTTTATGTGGAGACAAAGATCATCCCTGTGCGAAGACACAACTACATGTTGTCAAAGCAGTATCTCCTGGGTTGTTATCGCAGTAATCATCCAAACCACCATCTTATGGATACACAACCACCACCCAGGAACGTAAGGGTTGATATACATAATCTAGAGCGCGAGATCCAGCGCTATAAAAGAGAGCCTCTAGATCAAGCAGCGTACCAGGCAGGTTTGAACAGGATTCATGAGGATACTGTAGCTGAAGCGGTGAGAAGCTACAAGGGTAATCCTCTTCTTGGAGTCCGACCTCCGCCCATAGCACCGGAGGAAAGAGACCTCCCACGGCAGACTAGGGTAGTTTTGGTCCAATTAAGATCAGGCAAGTGCAGCCGCCTCAATTCCTACTTATCGGTGATTGATAGCAGCGTAGCTGACGTTTGTCCAATTTGCAACCAAGGGCCACACGACACGCATCATCTTTTCTCTTGCCCAGCCAAACCAACCCGACTTACCACCAGATCACTCTGGACACACCCCACCTTAGTCGCAGAGTTCCTTGATCTGCCAACAAGCTGATGTACCAAGCGTATAACATGAAATGGATGAGATCAAAATAAACTGTTACAACAACAACAACAACAACAACAAAAATTGTGAAAAGATAAATTTTAAAAAAGAATATTGAAAGGCAAATTTAAAAAATATAAACTAATGAAATAAAAATTATATTATAGTGAATCTATATATATAAAATTCAATCTATGTTTGTTTATTTGTTTGTTTGTTTATTTGTATGTTCCGAGTTGGCTCCGAAACGGCTGAACCGATTTACTTGAAACTTTCAGAGATCGTAGGGGGCGTTCATGTGGTGAAAATAGGGTACCTCATTTTTTGAGACCTGGTCGCGGAGGGGGACCTCCCCTTTGTCGGACTTTTTGAAAATTGGACCAAAGTTGACCGATTTGCTTGAAATTTTCATTGAAGATTGGGGTTGGTATCTAGACAAAGATCCGCTACTTTTTATTTCGATATTTGGTGGAGGAGGGGGGCCTACCCTTTGTTCGACTTTTTTAAAGTGCAGTGAAAAAACTAAAATTCTCTAAATTATCTGAGATTTACAGGGAACATGTGGTGGGGTTATGGAATTAATATGGGGTACCTGATGATTTCATATGTGGATGGGGAGGGGGACCTCCCCTTTGCCGTTTTTTTTTTTTGAAAGTACAAACAGAACTAAACTCCCCCGACTGAAATTTTACGGAAAAAATGGGTTATGAAATTTATATCAGGTTCCTGATTTTTTAATAAAAATAAAAGGGCATAGGGAGACATCCGCTTCTCTTAAGTACATACAGAGAAACAATTAAACTTTACCGAGTTACTTGAGGACTGGGGAGAGGTTACGATATTAATAGTTGATACCTGATTTTGTGATATTTGGACGGAAGAGAGGCCGCCCCTTTAGGCTTATAATTTGCTTGACATTTTCTGGGACGTTTACAAAAGATACGCTACATCACTTTTCGATATTTGGTCGGGGAGGAGGTCCTCCTCTAAAACTGCAAAAAAAATTTAGTTTTCTTGAAATTTACAAAAGCAGTGGGGGAAGGTTATGAACGAAGACGGCGTTTGTCGATATTGTATCGGGGAAAGTGACGTCCCTTTAAAACAATAGAGCAAAATTTAAACATCGCCGATCTACTTGAAATTTACAGGGAACGTGGGAGGAGGTAATTAAATTTATACATGATTTTTAAATTAGTATATGATTTTTCGATATCTGGTTGGGGAAGGGGAAAATTGAAATAAACTTTGTCGATTTACTTCGATAGAATTTATAGGGACCATTGAGTAGTTGCGAAATTAATATAGGGTACGTGATAGTCCGATATCAGGTCGGAGTGGTGCGAAGGTGGGGAGAGGGTTCCCTTTTGTCCGTTTTTTTTCTTAAATTGAAAGTAGAGGGTTGTCCGTAAATGGGAACTCGGTACATAATTTTATGATTTTTGCACAGGCTTCTGCCAGACTTCTTTTTAGTAAAGAACTTAAATTTACAAAAAATTGGTAGCCAACGTAGAGGGTGCATCATTTTCCAACATTTAAGCAAATGTTAATGTGGTAAAATTTTTTACTACTTTTGCTTTTTCCGATTTATTGGATAATATAGTGCTTAATTTTCAGATATGTTGAGGAAAAGGATACCTTTCCTTGACAAACCACACTTAAAATTCACAAGCAATATAGAAGATTGTCCAACTACTTGAATACAGAACATTATTAAAAAAAAATTGGAGGAAAGGGTACACCCTCTCCCGCCATATTCGTACCTATAAACGAAAAATTAAGTAGTCCGATTTGTTTAAAAGAATTCAAATCTTTTCGAATTTGTTTTCAGCACGAAGCATATAGTTGACTAAGTTAACGCAAAATGTTCTTCCAAATACGCTTCGGAAGGCGCAGCGAAGCGGGCCGGGTTACGCTAGTAAGAATATAAAAATTGGCAAAGGTAGAAATTTTTTGAAATTAAAGTGAATAGGAATACAAAAATTGTGAAAAGATAAATTTTAAAAAGAATATTGAAACGCAAATTTGAAAAATATAAACTAATGAAATAAAAATTATATTATAGTGAATAAGAATACAAAAATTGGCAAAATGTAGAAATTAAGAAATGAAAAAAACTATTTCCAAGCCAAACATGATTGCAGGCTACTTTTGGTAAGAAATTGTTTAATATCCTTGAAAATCCTATTTCCCAAATTTCAAATCCTTTTTCCTGATGAATTGACACAAAAACTTAGTGCCATGAGTACATCTTCAAAATTTTCTTCCTCTCAGAGGGATGAAATCAAGGCTATAGTGTCAGAATTTTTCAAATTAGACTCAAGTTCAGATGAGGGTTGCGATCACCCAATAGGTGTTGTAAAATATGAGGAACTTGAAAAAATTCCTGATATTGTTAAAACTATAAGAGAATTTTCAGGAAGACCTGGTGAGTTTGGGTCTTGGAGAAAATCCGTTGAAAGGGTATTAGACCTTTTCAAAGATTTAAAGGGAACAAGTAAATATTACGCTATTTTGCATACAATTAGAACAAAAATAGTAGGAGAGGCGGATAAAGAACTTGATTCCTACAGAACCCCTTTAGATTGGCCATTATTCTGATAAGAGGGACATAGGAACCCTAGAATACCAACTATCTACAATGACACAGGGTCAAAAGTCCATAACGGAATATTATCAAACCGTATATCAGCATCTACACTGTTAGAAAAATATGTTTTTCATATGTTTCGATATAAACAAAATGTGTTTCGGGCACAATTTTTAAACACAATATATTTAAGTGCAAACATGTAATGTTCTCAAACTAACACTAAATGTTTGGAACACATATGTTAATATGTTAGAATATATTATGTTTGGGGCATGCATGTTTCATAAAAATTATATGTGTGAATGTAAACATATATAAATTTACAAATTTCGATTAAACATATATATGTTGTGATATTTTATTCAGAGAGCGAAAGAGAGAGAGAGTATAGAGAAAGAAATAGAGATAAAAACCGGGAGGGTTGACGAAAGATATCAAATTAACACAGCGAGAGAATCGAAAGAGAGCAATTTCTGTGAAACCGCTTATATGTTGTTTCGGAAACTGCTTTATGATAAGGCCAAAAATTTTATACGCTTAAGTCTAAATATTATTTAATTTAAGTCTAAATATTATTTAATTTGTGTATATTATAAAATTATTTATGTATGTTTATACTCGACCCCACGTTCTTCCTTTGTTAGAGTTTTTGAATTCCTTCCAAAATATCAAACTTTTATACCAAAACCAGTTTTTTATTACAAAATTGTTATTTTTGCAATAAAAAAATAATATTTTATCCAAAAGCTCAGTCCATTTCGTTTATATCAAGCACTGTTTCTGACTGTAAATCTTTAATAACCCACATTTCGAAGTTTCATTATAAAAATTTAATATAGTATAAATATAAATGCGTAAATTAAAAAAAAACAATTGGTGTTTGGTCGGAGCAGGGATTGAACCCACGACCCTTTGCATGTACGGCAGACATGCTAACCACTGCTCCACGTTGCCAACACATGTATGTTTCTATTAAATAATGTTATGTTTGCATGGGCTCGTGGGCGCTGCAAACTATGCTATATAAATGTAACTTATAACGATAATTGTCTTCTGGTGACTATAACAGCTACGTAGCTCAGTGGTAGTGTGTTGGCTTACAAACTGTATGGTCCTCGGTTCGATTCTCCGTCCAGGCGAAAGGTAAAATTTAAAAAAATTATAAAATTGAATAATTTCTTCAACATTATTTGTATTACAGAAAAAGGTGCTAAGAACTAAAAAATTTCGTGGAAGTGAAAATTATGTTAGGGAATGAGCACAATCTTCTTTGGGGAAAATTCTTCCAAGCATATAATATTTTTGGCTCAAAATGCTTCCAAAAATAGAATATGTTCACATAAAACAAACATATTAATGTTTCGGCAGTATCCAATAATATATGTGCTTCCTGCAAAATATGTTTGGAACATATGTTAGAGAGGCGATTTTTTTTTTGAGGGTGTATCATTGATTTTGGACAAGATTGCTTGTCTAGATTTAGACGATAGTAGTATGCTGGTAATGACTAACGCCTATCGAGATAAGGCCCTTGATACATTTATAAGGGGCTTAAGAGGGGATCTTCCAAGACTTCTATGCGTTAGAGAACCGTCTTCATTGCCTCAAGCACTACACATATGTCTTAAACTGGATAATATGAACTACCGTATGAACCAGACATATGGACATACTCAGATAATGGAAAATGTAAGAAAAAATACCGCAGGACCTTTTACAAATTTTTATCCCCAGTTAGCTCATAAAGGTAGAACTGCAGGACGACCGCTACCTCCGCGACTTCCTCCAAGACCAATGCAGCAGTCATTTAATGGTCAAACGACATATCAACCACGAAATTATACTTTACCAAATCCAGGATACCAAAACAATTTTTCACCAAATCCAGGATATCAAAATAATTTTTATACTCAGAACCCATACCAACCTAGAAATTTTTCTGTACCAAATACAGGATATCAAACCAATTTTCCAAAAAGTCAGCAGACTTTAAAACTAAAACGAGGAACGGTAAAATGATAAAAATTCTTTTGGACACGGGAAGTAATAAAAATTACATTAAACCCGAGTTAGTAGAAAATCCTATAGATAATCAAGGATACTTCACAGCAAAGTCAGTTAGCGAAAATATAAAAATAACCCATCATACCTTTTTAAGTATTTTCGGACCAAAAATAGAGCCCATAAAATTTTTCCTTTTGCCAGGATTAAAAACATTTGATGCAATATTAGGTAGTGATTCCATGAGGGAATTATCCGCTGTTATTTACATATCTGAGAACTATTTTTGGATAAAACATATTGGAAAAATAGCCTCAACATTTCTTTCAAGACGTCAACAACATAGAATTTAGAACAGGACACCTAACTAAGGAGCAATCAGCAAACTTAGGGGAGGTTATAAAAAAGCATTCCAACTTATTTACAGATCCTGATGAAAAACTAACTTATACCACAAAGGTGGTTGCTGAAATAAGAACGACTTCAGATACCCCACTGTACACTAGAAATTATACTTACCTTACGAGGAGTCGTTGACGAAGAAATAAAGAAGTTACTAAGAGATGAAATTATACAACCGTCTCGATCCCCATACAATTCTCCCATATGGGTCGTACCGAAGAAAGAAGATACTTCAGGTCAAAAGAAATATAAGGTAGTAATAGACTATAGCAAGTTAAATAGTATAACAATTTCAGACAAGTACCCTATTCCCGAGATTACAGAAGTTCTGTCTAATCTTGGGGGAAATAAATTGTTTTCGGTAATAGATCTAAAAAGTGGTTTCCACCAAATTCCACTTTGAGAAGAGGATCGAGAAAAAACGCATTTTCCATATGTAATGGGAAGTATGAATTTACCAGACTCCCATTCGGTCTAAAAAATGGACCAGCAATATTCCAAAGAACATTAGATGACATTCTTTTTTTTTTTTTTATTATTTTCATCTATGGATTAAACCCTTACAGACTAACAGTAATATATTACATTATATACATATTGTTTGTTAATATATCAAGTATTTAATAATAATGTTATCTTTTTCTTTACATTGTATTTCTCTTCTGACAAATCAAGATAATAATAAAATTTATTGAATTCTTTACAAAGACGGCGAAGTGGATCGTTGTTTTCAAAGTTCGTTCGAAAGTATTCAATGTGGAGCAGTTCAAAGTTGCGGGTAGGTCTAAAGGGTACATTGAATGATATGCTGTTAATAAGGAAGTCAGATTTAAATCTTCCGTTAATTAAATCAACCATAAAACAGATATTCAGCATGGTACGTCTACTTTTCAGTGTAGGTAATTTGATGAGCGATAGTCTTTCTTTGTAAGACGGCAAGGTTTGAGGTGTCCAGTTATTCCGACGTAAACAAAACAGTAAAAATTGTTTCTGAACAGATTCAATACGATTGCAATGAATTTGGTACTGTGGGTCCCAAATTACAGATCCATATTCCAGGATAGGACGCACAAGTGAAGTATATAAGTTTCTTGTAACAAATGGGTCAGCAAATTCCTTACTCCAGCGCTTGACAAATCCAAATGATCCATAGGCCTTATTTACAGTCATAGAAATGTGAGATCTAAAATTTAGCATGCGATCCAAAAGTATTCCAAGATCTTTAAAGGATTCAACAGTTTCAAGCGTTGTGCCATTCAAGTTATAATTCGTGTCGATATAATTTAATCTATAAAAAGAGATATGCTTGCATTTCCTTATGTTCAGTTCCATCATATTTGATGAGCACCATCTGTACATGCTATTCAGATCAGATTGGAGTAAGGATTGGTCATCACTATTCCGAATAACCTTTATAATTTTAACATCGTCAGCATACATGAGAGTGTAACCATATTTAATGGCTGATGGAAGGTCATTTATAAATAAGCAGAACAATAGAGGGCCAAGATGACTTCCTTGTGGAACACCAGAAGGCACATGTATTGATTTTGAAATAATGTTATCAAATACTACAAATTGTGTACGATTCTTTAGATAACTTTCAAACCAGGATACCATTAATTCACTGAAGCCCATGCGATGCAGTTTGTACAGTAAAAGTGAATGGTTTACTTTGTCAAACGCCTTACTAAAATCAGTATAAATGACATCAGTCTGTAAACGATCTTTAAAGCCTTCATTAACCATTGTAGTCAATTCCAAGATATTTGTTATGGTCGAACAAGATTTACGGAAGCCGTGTTGTTTAGGCGATAGAAGAGAGGAGACTTGATGATTCAAACTATCAGAAATAATTTTCTCCAACAGTTTTGGAATAGCACTTAATTTAGCAATGCCTCTATAATTCGTAATATCTGACTTGCTTCCATTTTTAAATAGCGGAATGATAAATGAATTCTTCTACAATGTAGGAAAGTGACCTGTGCGCAAAGATTCATTAAACAGAAATGAAAGAGCAGTCGAAAGAGAATGAGCACAATATTTGAGGATGTTACTGGGAATCCCATCAGGGCCCGGGCGATATGAACATTTTATCTTTTCCATATAACTCATCACAATATCAGGAGAAATAAATGGAGTAGTGAATGTCGAATATTCCTGTATCTTATATGGGTACGCATCAGATTGCTTGAAATCCTTATGGCAGTAAGTTGTTGCAAAGAACTTTGAAAACAAATTACATATAGATTCATTATCATCCCCTTCAACAGCACCATGGTTAGGTTAGGTTAGGTTAAAGTGGCAGCCCGATTAAGATTCAGGCTCACTTAGACTATTCAGTCCATTGTGATACCACATTAACTAAAAGTACCCATTACATATGGGCACTTCTAGTTTTAACCGCTGAACCTTCTTGATTATTTTTCTTTGTTGAACCAACCAGATTGTTCCAAAAACATTAGCAGACTGCTTAAGTTAACGTTTTCCAGATCCGCCAGTAATCTGAAGCTATATGCTCCTAAAAGTTGCTTGCGCTTTACACAAAATGCAGGACACTCACACAAGAGGTGTTTAATTGATTCTTTTTCCTCCGCATCATGACAGCTCATACAATAGTCATTATACTTCGCGCCAATAGTTTTTGCAAAATCGCCTATCAGGCAGCGACCCGTTATAGCAGATATCAGGAGTGATATCTGACGTCTCGAGAACATTAGCATATCTAGTGTGCGGTTTAAGTTGAAATGGGGCCATATTTGCTTGGTGTCGTTACAACCCTTGCAATTCTCCCATCGAACATTTGCCATCCTAACAGCCTTCTCACGCAGCATGAGCTTGCAGGTAGCTAGGGGCATACCAACAAATTCCAGTTCCCCTGGAATATGTAAGGTAGTCCCTAGCCTTGCCAACTCATCCGCTTCGCAGTTCCCCGGTATGTTCCTATGGCCAGGCACCCATATTAGGTGAATATTGTACTGCTCAGCCATCTCATTGAGAGATTTGCGGCAGTCGATGGCCGTTTTCGAGTTGAGGAACACAGAGTCCAAGGATTTTATTGCAGGTTGACTGTCTGAGTATATATTAATGCCAATATTTGTTGGAACATTACTTCTCAGCCAATTCGCCACCTCTCTTATTGCTAATATTTCAGCCTGAAAAACACTACAGTGATTAGGTAATCTTTTCGCTATTCGAATTTCCAGATCTTTAGAATATACTCCGAACCCCACTTGTCCATTCAATTTGGAGCCATCAGTATAGAAATCTATATATCTTTTATTCCCCGGGGTCTGTGTACACCACGCCTCACTGTTGGGAATTAGAGTTTCAAACTTTTTGTCGAAAAGTGGTTTTGCCAGGGTATAATCCACTACGTTAGGCACATCTGGCATTATTTTGAGGACCGAACTATGGCCGTACATTTTTTCCGACCACAGCGATAGCTCGCGCAACCGCACAGCCGTTGTTGCAGCTGACTGTTTGGCCAAAATGTCTAAAGGCAATAGATGTAGCATGACATTAAGGGAGTCTGTTCCTGTCTTACTAAATGCGCCTGAGATACATAAGCTCGCCATACGCTGAACTTTATCTAAACAAGTCGGTTTCTGAAGTGCCGGCCACCAGACTACAACACCATATAGCATTATAGGTCTAGCTACTGCAGTGTATAGCCAATGCACAATTTTTGGTTTTAGTCCCCACTTTTTCCCTATTGCCTTTTTGCACGAGTACAAAGCTACCGTGGCTTTTCTCGCCCTCTCTTCAATATTAAGCCTAAAATTCAGCTTCCTGTCCAAAATAACGCCAAGGTATTTTGCACACTCACCAAAGGGAATTTCAGTACCCCCTAAGGAAATGGGCCTAACCGTGGGAGTTTTACGATCTTTGCAGTACATGACTAGTTCTGTCTTTGCTGGATTTACACCAAGACCATTATCTTTCGCCCATTTCTCAGTCATCCGGAGAGCTCTCTGTATAATATCTCTGATTGTGGATGGGAATTTTCCCCTGACTGCTAGCGCCACATCATCTGCGTATGCCACCACTTTTATCCTTTCTTTTTCTAGGGAAACCAGAAGGTTGTTTATAGCAACATTCCAAAGAAGAGGTGATAGAACTCCTCCTTGGGGAGTGCCTCTGTTCACATACCTTTGTATGTTTGCTTGCCCTAGTGTGGCTGAAATACGTCTCTTTATTAGAAGTTCGTCTAACAGCCTAAGTATACCTGGATCAACATTATTGAACGCCCCTTCGATGTCTAGAAACGCCACGATTGTGTATTCTTTGACAGATAGTGAGCTTTCAATAAAGCTGACTAGTTCATGCAATGCGGTCTCAGTAGACCTGCCCTTCGAGTATGCATGCTGTCGTTTCGAGAGCAAACTTGAATCCACGCTAGTTCTAAGATACATGTCTATCATCCTCTCCAGGGTCTTAAGTAGGAATGAGGATAAGCTGATTGGTCGGAGGCTTTTCCTGCTTTAGGTATGAAGACGACTTTTGTTTCCCTCCACTTTTCTGGAATATATGCTAAGTTTACACATCGTTTATATATCACCGTCAACCAGGGGATAACTCTTTCAGCCACTGCCTGTAACTCCGCCGGAGTAATTCCATCAGGTCCGGGGGATTTGAATGGTCCAAAGCTATTTAAAGCCCATTTTATTCTAGATTCCGACACAATTTCCTCGATAGGAAATGATCGCTGAGCCTCTGTTACACCGCCGGAACATGGTTCAACCGTCTGATTTCCAGGGAAGTGTGTGTCCAAAAGTACCTCCAACGTCTCCTCACTGGACGTTGTCCAATTTCCCTCCGATGTTTTAATGAAACCTGGAGCGGTGTTAGTGGATGCTAGTACCTTCCGTAGTCTGGAAGCCTCTGACGTATTCTCAATACTGCTACAGTAATCATCCCAAGAGTTTTGTTGAGACCTTCTCAGTTCTCGTTTATATTCTCTCAGATTCATCTTGTAAGTGTCCCAATCCTCCGGAGCTCTTGTGGACTTTGCTTTGTTAAAGAGCTTCCTGCAGGATTTCCTCATATTACTTAACTCCGTAGTCCACCATGGCGGCCGATTTTTCCCCCTTGGCTTTCCTCTAGGGCAAGCAGCTTTCAGTGAAATGTTGAAGGCCTTAGTAATCCGCTCCACTGCGTGTTCGATATCTTGCACTGTGCTCATATTTGTCTCCGGCATTTCCGGTATCATCGAATTGAACGATTCCCTATACCTATTCCAATCAGCTTTCCTAACATTTGGCGGAAATATGGTCTTTGAAGTACGAACAGCCAATCTGAAACTGATGTAGCGATGATCTGAGAAGCTATGTTCCCTCAAAACTTGCCACTCAGATATCTTATCATTCAGTTCCGGAGAGGTCAACGTTACGTCCAAAACCTCTTGTCTGTTCCTGGTGACGAAGGTTGGTGCATCTCCCTTATTGCAAACTACCAGGTTAGTACGCAAAATAAACTCTATTAGCGACTCTCCCCTTGCATTAGTATCACTACTTCCCCAAATACTATGATGTGCATTTGCATCGCATCCCATAATGAGTTTTGTCTTTGTTTTTAGTGACTCCTCAACTAAGGTCTTAACGGCACAGGGTGGCATCTCCCTATCATGTCCCATGTAGACCGAAGATACCCAATATTTGCATGTGGATATCTCTAGACTGGCTACGACAGTGTCTGCATTGCTCAATGAAGGAAGCAGAAACAAGTTTAGTTCGTTTTTAGCAATTATACATGCTCGATTTATATCGGTACCGGTATTATGCAAAAGTTTGAAACCCGGAGTGCTTAATTCACAGATCTTGTTCTTATATATGTATGGTTCTTGAATAAGAACTATATCTATGTCTCCTTTCATCAGGAGAACTTTTAAGGCAGCACAAGCGGCCTTACAATGGTGAAGATTTATCTGGAGGAACCGTAGAACCATCCAAATTTTCAACCACTGTCACATCAGCCGCTTCAATTGAGTCATCAAGGGCTTCCTCTTCACAGATCTCGGTGACTCTCGCAACAATCCGCGGTTCAGTTTTGGTGAGGCTTGAGCCTGTAGAAACTTCCCGCATATGGTTTTCGCCATAGTCTGCAGGTTTTATGTCTCCTTCGGCTTCGCTAGGAGATTTTTCCACTGCTGACTCTACCGGAGGCTTGTCCGTTTCGGAATCCTTTGGCTGATCGCTTTTGTATACCTTCATATGGATATCATGAAAGCCATAACTTACGCGTCCTTGGGTCTGGGCTAGATGTGGCAGCGACTCTATGTTTAATATAAACACCGCATGTCGTCTTGGTCCATCCACCTCATCCAAACGACCAACCTTCCAATCGGCGGTTGGAAGATCTGGGTTACATTCTTTTAGTCTCTCTAGTATTGACTCAGGATCAGGAGGGTTTGCCGGTATCCATGCATGTGCTCTAGGTTTAGCCGGTATGTCTTTTTTATCTACTAACTCCAAAGCGGCTCCTTCCCAAACTTCACCAATTAGCATCAATGCAGCTTTAAAGCAATCCATAGACCTCTGGTCTGCAAAAGCTATTAACTTATATCGTCCTTGATACCATCCAGCATCTTGCCGTCGAGGACTTGGTCCGGGAAACTTTTTTCGCACCTCTGAGTAGACACCAGACATCGCGTTCTCAATTTCCCCCCATTTTTGCCTTGGAATCATACCGTCCAATGCTCCTTTATTAATAATAGCCATCACAAGGCTGTCTTTTGCAACTGAGGCAAACGATCTTTGATCCCGTTTAGAGGATGGCAGCTCATCCGGTGATCGTTCCCTTTTTCCAGCTTCAAGAATTCCTTGAGCCCATTTTAAGGAATCGCTTTGCTTAGCCGATAACGTGCTTGGGTCGCCTGATCCTAATTTCTTTAGGATAAACAAAGCATTTCTTCGTTCCTTGAATCTCTTTCGAGAGGGATTGCCTCCTTTTGATATCGTCACCTTAGAAAAGGTTCGACTTGCCAAAGTGTCACCGCCAGTCGACCCGTCTACAGGTCGACTAATTGGGCCTGACTCTTGGTCGATGCCCAAATTTATAACTTCAGTCGTTACCCGTCCACTGGGCCCTGAAGTTAGCAACCCAGTGGATGACTTTGAATTTCGCTGCATGGTGGTTTATTATTTCCACCACACGTGAAATTCGTAATAAGTACTTATTACGATGAAATACTCCGCTATTAAAAAACACGTCCGTTCAGTTCGACGGTTGAAGTTTTAAAACAGCACCATAGTGAAGGGTTCTTGGATACACATTTGATTGACGTTTAGAATTAACAAATCTGTAAAATGACTTTGGATTAAGCTTCAGTTCATTTTTAATTTTCGATAAATAATTGTTATAGGATTGTTTATTCCACAGGTTGTATTCTGAACGAGCAATTGAGTAGTTTGCATAGTGTTCAGGTTGGCACCCTGTTAGTTTTTAGGTACAATGAATTGTAAAATACACCCCTGAAATTTATAACGAAATATGAAAAAATTGAAATGACATATAATTGAACGAAAGTTGCTCACTTACTTACTCTCTCGCTCAAATACCCGAAGGTACGAATACCCCCGCCAATAAATTAAATTTTAATTTATTTTTTTTAAAACCCGAAATTTAATTGTGTTTTTATTTATTCCCCCCCTCATTGATAAATTATTTTATTTAATTCCCCGCCTTTTCATTGGTCCTTCGAACCGGATTAAACCGCCCGAGATTTAAAATAAAATAATTTATCATTGAGCTTCTCTTTTTAGAGCCCGAAAATCAATTGGTTATTTTGGTATTTTTTACCCCCTAAATTATTGGCTATCACCATTGTTTTCCCCTATAATATTCATCATACCAAGGTAAGGTTGTTGACATTTATTAGTGGTGAAAATAAAGTAAACAAAAGTGCAAGAATAACAAAAGAAATAAACGAAATAATAAATACAAAGTCACTCTTTCCTTTGCCTGTGTGTTGTTGTTGTGTTTCATTTGCCCATAAGCTTTGGTTTCTAACAACCAAACAAAACCAACAGCTTGCTTTATTACCCCCACTCCCGTCTCTCATATCAAGTAGTGTGGTTGACTGTTATACGTACATACGTGTGTGTTGCATTCAATTGTACTACAGGTTGCATTACATGTTCGAGTGAGTTGTAACTGAACATTGCACAGTGGGCTCGATAGGAACAAAAGTTGTTCATTAAATAATTTTGAAAATTATTTTACATTGAAAAACAAATATTAAAATTAATTATTTTAATTAATTAATTATTGAAAAATATTGCAAGTAAGAGGCAATTGTGACTATTTTGTATAATAAATTAAATTGATATCGAACTAACCCCGTAGTTTCGCCCGTTTGAAATATTTTTGATTCTTGCACATTGTATCGTATACTAATACGTAGTTTTGTTGCACAGTGGTGTTGGTAAGACCAAAATTTAAATATTTTTTAATTTACGAAAAATATTCAAAGGCATTAAATATTTGTTTATTGCCAATAATAAAAAAAAAATCATAACTTTTTTGAATTTTTTTGAACCCTATTTACGTTTGTTGTTGGAATTGAGTTCTGCAACCCCGTTTTCATACCAAATTAAACTTTTTACTCGAAATTTGAATTTTATTGAAAATAATAATGTCTGATATCAAGAATTTGATTAAAAGTGCAGACCGCTTAATTGATTTGGATATGTTCGTGACTTCGCTCAAGGAGGATGATCACACCGTCCACAGCCTCAACATTCATAAACAGGAAATTATTCGACTTTGGGAGAATTTCCGTGAAATTTATGAGGAATTGTGTGACACTATGGGTTCTAGTGATGATATTGCCAAAGTTAAGGCAAAATATATCGCAACATATAAGACGTATGTGCGTGGACTAGCCCTTATTGAGTCTTTAATTGAAAAGCTCAATGCGAAGAA
This sequence comes from Haematobia irritans, assembly GCF_050003625.1. Taxonomy (NCBI): domain Eukaryota; kingdom Metazoa; phylum Arthropoda; class Insecta; order Diptera; family Muscidae; genus Haematobia; species Haematobia irritans. The sequence continues at coordinate 98,336,947 of NC_134398.1, forward strand.
GAAGTCTTCTAGTTCATCCCTTCCAATTCACCTTCCCCCTTGTGATACTGAGATTTTTTCTGGTGATTATAAATCTTGGCCTACGTTCAGAGACATGTTCTCTGCCCTATATAAAGATAATGAACATATCAGTAATATTCAGAAAATGTATTATCTGATGCAAAAGACGGAAGGTGAAGCCCGCGATATTATCAAAACATGTCCGATTACTAATGAGGGTTTTCAGATGGCTTGGCAAAATTTAGTCGATCGTTATGAGAACAAAAGGGTTCTTGTAAACGCCCAACTCAAGATTTTATTCAATCTTGCACCCGTTTTAAAGGAATCTGGCCCCTCTATTAAGCAATTGCAGCGTACTATGAGCGATTGCATAACTAATTTGTCTCTTTTGGGCATTGATACGAAGAATTGGGACGTTGTATTTGTTTTCATATGTTCCACCCGTCTTCCTGAAGTTACCCTAGGACATTGGGAGCAATCTCAAGGGTCAAGTTCTGACCTACCTAAATGGGAAACAATGGATAAGTTCTTGACTGCTCGGTATCAGACCCTTGAGTCCGTCTTTGACATTAAAGGCGCCCATAATATTTCGACGTCTTCTGGTCCGAGTTATGTGAGGAAACCTACTAGCCCAAAGAGAAAGTCAATTACTAATAATAATGGTAATAGAAGTTTTAAGAGCTTCTCTACTACTATACCATCTAATCCTCAGCAGAAATGTCCTCTTTGTTCCGAATCGCATCCCCTACGATTATGCGAAGAATTTCTTCAAATGTCGGTTAACAATCGATTGGAAACAGTCAAGCGACTCAAATGTTGCACGAATTGTCTAGCTTCGTCGCACACTTTTAGCAATTGTAAGAGCTCAAATATATGTTTCTTCTGCAAACAAAAACATCATTCTCACTTGCATAGAAGGGAATCCTCAGCACAAGTAAGTCGAGATTCGAGCTCACGACCTGGAATGACCCGCGATATGGGAAATCCAGCCCGATCAGCTTCTGACGATGTTCCTTCTACATCAGAGGCTGCCCGTTCGTTGCAAACTTTTGCAACTGCTATGGAAACATCACAGTTTTCTACAGTTCTTTTGGGAACTACTGTGGTAGATTTGTGTTGTCATGGCGTGAAGTGTTCTGCTAGAGCATTGATCGATCCTGCCTCGCAAGCAACTTTTATTTCCCGAAAGTTGCAAAAGAAACTTGCTTTGCCGATATTCCCAGTTACTTCTGCGAATATTGTTGGCCTAAACGGCACGATATCGGCGAAGTCTACTAATGTTTGTAGGATCTCTTTGTGCTCCCCTATTGACCCAACTTTTGAGTTGTCGACAGATGCGTATGTGGTTGACAAGTTAACTGGTCGTTTGCCTACTTATTCATTGTCACAGCTACTAGATGTAGATCTGCCCGAAGTCACGATGTGTGATCTAAAGTGTTCTCATATGGACCTTTTACTGGGTGGTGATATATATTCTCGGATAATGCATACTGATGTTCATAAGCACCCTAATGGTGATCTTATTGCCCAGAAATCAGTTTTCGGTTGGATCGTGACTGGCAAAGTCTCCCAAACCAAGCCCCTACAGTCGGTGGTATCATTTTACAGCCACATAGAGTTGAATGATCAACTTGCTAGGTTTTGGGAAATCGAAGATGTACCGAAAGTATGCACTATGTCAGAAGAGGATAGATGGTGTGAGGAATTATACCTACGAACGACTTATCGTAATGATAATGGTCGATATGTTGTTTCACTGCCTTTTAAGCGTGAATACCCCAAAGATTTGCAACTTGGTTTGTCCCGGAATAATGCCATTTCTCAATTTAAGCGAAATGAGTCGCGGTTAATGAGAAATCCCGAGCTGAAGATTCAGTATGACAGGGTACTACTAGAGTACGCTGATTTGGGACATATGACCATGATTGATGAGAATAAGGTAAATTCTTCTAATACTGTGTATTATTTACCCCATCACGCTGTTTTCAAGCCTGACAGCGCCACCACTAAATTACGTGTGGTGTTTAATGCTTCCAGTGTCACTTCTAATGGCGTTAGTCTTAATAACGTATTGTATACTGGACCCGTTCTACAAGCAAATCTAATTGTTTTGATTCTCCGATGGAGATTATTTAGATTTGTCTTCAATGCCGACATCGAGAAGATGTATAGGCAAATTCTGATTCATCCCGATCAGGCGTCATATCAGCGAATTGTTTTCCGTCTAGCCCCCGATGATATAATCCAAGATTTCGAATTGAACACGGTCACATTTGGTGTGAACTGTGCCCCATATCTTGCTATTCGGACCCTACTTAGACTTGCTGATGACGTCGAGGGTGAGTTCCCGACTGCTGCGGAGATAATACGTTCGCAGATGTATGTCGATGACATTTTGGCAGGAGCTCACAGTTTAGATGATGCCATGACGAGCCGTGATGAACTTATGGAAGTTCTAGGTTCTGCTGGGTTTAATCTAAGAAAATGGACTTCTAATGTGCAGGGTCTTTTGTTAGATTTACCCCCCGAATATTTATTGGATAATGACTTTTTGAATATTTCCAATGAAAGTACCGCCAAGACTCTGGGTTTACGTTGGAACGCTGGAAAAGATGTTTTCTTTTTCAAGTTGGTTTTAGCCCCTACTAGATCTTCCGTCACCAAACGAGCCGTTTTGTCTGAGATAGCTAAATTGTTCGATCCAGCAGGTTGGCTGGCCCCTAAGATAATAGTTGCTAAGATTATAATGCAACAAATTTGGAAGGACAAAACAGATTGGGACGAATGTTTGAAACCCATGACTCTGAATAGATGGTTTGCGTTTTTGGACGATTATAGTGAAATCGAACGGATAGAGATCCCCCGATGGGTTGGTTTCAGCCCAGACCATGAAGTTCAGCTTCATGCATTCTGTGATGCTTCTGAGAAAGCATATGCGGCTTCACTATACGTCCGAATTAAAAACGCCCCTGGTGATTATGTCACGCATCTGCTCGCAGCACGAACTAAGGTAGCGCCAATCAAGGTTGAATCCTTGCCCCGTTTAGAGCTCTGCGGTGCAACTCTATTGGCTGATATGGTTGAGACTATTCGCTCCGAGCTGAGTCTCCCAGAAATTGAGACATTCTATTGGACTGATTCGACGATAGTTTTGTCGTGGCTTCAGAAGCCCCCGTGCCACTGGCCTACGTTTGTTGCGAATCGAGTAGCTAACATCTCTACGAAAATCGGTACTAGTAACTGGCATCATGTTCTGTCACACGATAACCCCGCTGATATAGCCTCGAGAGGTTCTTCAGCGCGCGATCTTCTAACAAATAACCTTTGGTGGAAAGGTCCCGCTTGGTTATGTCGCCCTCGCTCCGAATGGCCAAAATCTACGTTTAGAATCATGACGAATCTTGAAACTAAACCGATTCAAGTCAATTTGAACCAATTATCCCCTCCTGAGGATATTTTGGCCAGTTTCTCTGATTTATCCAGAGCCCTAAGAGTTTTGTCATATGTATTCAGATTCTTTCATCGAATACACCCGAAGTTTAAATCGACACAGACGCATTCATCCTTCAACTTGGAACAGGGTGAGATCAACTTTGTGAAAGGTCGTCTTGTTGTCCTCTGCCAGCGTCGACATTTTCCTGAATATGTGGCGCTGGAGAACAATGCGCAGTTATCTCGAAAGAGCCCTTTATTGAATTTCAATCCGTTTATAGATTCTGATGGATTTATGCGGATGAATGGTAGACTTGCGCGTTCCCCTACTCTCACCTATGACGAGAGATTCCCCAAAATTCTACCCTATGATGCCCGGTTTACCAGATTGTACCTGGAGTACATTCACAAGAATACGGTGCATGGTGAAAATGCATTAATGTTGAGATTAATGAGATTGGAATTTTGGGTACCCAGATTGAAGAATCTCGTAAGGACAATCATCCATAATTGCCGTGCATGCGTATTGTTTCGGAAGAAAACTGTAGACCAAATTATGGCCGCTCTTCCCCCTGAGAGAACTACACTGTCTCGCCCGTTTACATGCACAGGAGTCGACTTTGCAGGCCCCTTTGATATAAAGACCTACATTGGTAGAGGTTGCCGTATCACTAAGGGATATGTGCTTGTGTTTGTCTGCTTTGCGACTAAGGCAATTCATTTGGAAGCGACAAATGACATGTCGACTGATTGTTTTATTGCTGCGTTCACCCGATTTTTCTCCCGAAGAGGCTGCCCTTCTAAGGTGTTTTCGGATAATGGGACATCTTTTGTAGGAGCTTCTAATGTTCTTGGTAGAGACCAAGCCCGATTTCTCGCTGAAGTGAAGCAAAATCTTATTTCGCTTAACGCCTTCCAATTATTAGAATGGAAATTTATTCCCCCTGGTGCGCCACATATGGGTGGTCTTTGGGAGGCAGGAGTTAAGAGTTTCAAGACTCATCTTAAGAAAGTGTCTCACGCTCAGAAGTTTACTTTTGAAGAGTTCAGCACAATGCTAGCTAGAATCGAGGCATGCCTTAATTCTAGGCCCCTTAGTCCTATGAGCGATAATCCAAACGATTTGGCTCCTTTGACCCCAGGACACTTCCTTATAGGTTCTGCCCTTCTCTCCCCACCGGAGCCCGACACGGCAATTGAGTCGTTAAGTTATGTGAATAGATGGCAGAAACTTAAGGTCCTTTCTCACTCATTCGCCAAAAGGTGGAAAGAGGAATATCTCGTTGAACTCCATAAGCGAAATAAGTGGAAATTTCCTCAAAGAGATTTTGCCGTTGGTGACCTGGTAGTAATCAGGAAAGATAATTTGCCTCCACCAGAGTGGAAAGTAGGTAGAATCGAAAAGATCTACTTAGGCCCCGACAACAAAGTGCGAGTTGTTGACATCAGGGTTGGAAATTGTACTATTACAAGGCCCGTTGTCAAACTCGTACTACTACCTGTTGATGGACAAAATTAATAACCATTTCTTTTCTTTGTGTGTGTGCTGTCCCATCTTTTATTTTCGTATTTCCAGACATGTCTGGCCCATCACGTCGTCTCAAAAACGAGCGCCCTGAGGTAGAAGTGGACGTCGCCCAACCAAAGAAGAAGTGTGGTGAGGTGAGATGCAAAGTGTGTCTGCAACCACACGCACTCCGCCTTTGCCCGCGTTTCCGAGCTATGGACCCTGCAAGACGTCGTAAAGCCGTAATGCAATTCGGCTATTGTTTTAATTGCTTGGCGGAGTCACACAAAAGGACTGATTGCAGGAGTCGGGAAAGGTGTATGGAGTGCTGTGGTGAGCACCACACAATGCTCCACCCCAGATTTGTTGGGAATCAGCGGAAGCGCGAAGATCCCCCCAGAGCCGTCGCTAGTCGACCCCAAAAGGTGAAGAAGGCTCCTAGAGCTATCAGACAGCCACCGCAACGTGACTCCCATCAAAGGCGCTCCGATGATGCTCGGCGCCGCAATAATGCCTCCAGGAGGGTAGCACGAAACCCAGAGACCCAGCAGCAGAGAACCATCAGTGGACGATGCACCTGTGGCCACAATCCGACCAACTCCACCACAGTTAGCCCCAATACCGGTCATGGGCCGGCTACTATTGTGATTCACGTCCATTCTGGGTCCCACTGAATTTGAATTTATTTATTTATGTTTTTTGTATTTGTATGTCCATTTGAATTGTAAATTGAATTCTCGTTTTTTATTGTCCCCTAGCTCCTGCTTGCCCCTATGTTGCATTCCTGCAAGGGGGGCGGGATGTTCAGGTTGGCACCCTGTTAGTTTTTAGGTACAATGAATTGTAAAATACACCCCTGAAATTTATAACGAAATATGAAAAAATTGAAATGACATATAATTGAACGAAAGTTGCTCACTTACTTACTCTCTCGCTCAAATACCCGAAGGTACGAATACCCCCGCCAATAAATTAAATTTTAATTTATTTTTTTTTAAACCCGAAATTTAATTGTGTTTTTATTTATTCCCCCCCTCATTGATAAATTATTTTATTTAATTCCCCGCCTTTTCACATAGTCAGTCACAAATCCAGATTTTTTATACTTTTTATAAAGTTTATTCTTTCTATTCTTCAAGTTACGTAATTTACTGTCATTCCAAGGTGGACCAGTGTGAGAAGTTATTCGAATTAATGGAACAGATTGGGCTATGAATGAATTCAAAGTTTCATAAAATGTATTTATTGATTCATCAAGATTTCTCGCTGGTAAGATTTTATTCCAATCCACATTTAATAGTAATGAGTTCAGTTTTTCATAATCAGTTCTATTAAAAGAGAATATTTTATCAGTTTTCAATACGAGTTTATTTCGCATAGATCTCGAAAAAGACATATTTATATCCATACAGACAGTGGGATGATGAACATCTTCAGGATTTGTGACTTTATAGGAAAAATATGCTACGTCTACATAGACGATATCATAATTTTCTTCAAAATCGAAAGGGATCATATTAATCACCTTAACATAATCTTTCATGAAAGTTCAGCTAGAAAAATGCGAGTTTTTCATACAAGAACTGGAATTCTTAGGTTTCGTAGTATCTGTTGACGGAGTCAAGACAAACCCCAAAAAGGTAGAATCTATCATAAATTTCCCTTATCCTAATACACTGAAAGAACTTCGCTCACTCCTGGGACTTTTTAATTATTACAGGCGGTTTATAAAAGGATTCGCTGAAATGGCAAAACCTTTAACAAACCTGTTAAGGGGAAATAATGGAAGGGTTTCCAGAAATGAATCTAGTAGAATCAAAATATATCTGAAGGAGGAAGAAAAAAAAAGCCATTGACCCAATAAAAAACTGTTTAATATCTGAGGAGGTAGTATTATCCTATCCAAATTTTGAAAAAGAATTCCACTTAACAACCGATGCCTCAAATATATATAGGTGCTGTGATAAGCCAAGAAAGTCGACCCATAACATTTATCTCAAGAGCTCTCTCAAAAGAAGAAGAGTCTTATGCCACTAATGAGAGAGAAATGTTGGCAATAGTCTGGGCATTAGATAATCTTAGAAACTACCTATATGGTAAATCAAAAGTAATTATCTACACTGATCATCAGCCCCTGACGTATGCACTTAGCAACAGAAATAGTAATATGAAAAGGTGGAAAGCCATACTTGAGGAATACAACCATGAAATAAGGTATAAACCAGGCAGCACTAACATAGTTGCAGATGCCTTATCAAGACCCCCGACCTCTGGCATAAATACCCTGACCAGCACTGTTCACAGCGACGAAAGTTCACCTGAAAATTTAATACCTAGTGTAGAAGTCCCTATTAATGTCTTTAAAAATCAGATCTTCTTAATTATTGGGGAAATTCCATCTTATCAGTTTAAAATAATATTCCCTGGGTTTCATAGGCACACCATTGTAGAGCCAGCATTTGCCATTTTTTAAAAAGATATCTCAATACTTCGGTTATAAATGGCATTAAAGCCCCGGAATCAGTAATGGGAAAAATACAGGAATTTTACCCAAATCATTTCGTTAATTATAAGGCACGTTATACACAAAAATTTGTCGAGGACATTACATCTGAAGATGAAGAAGAAGACATTATAATTAAGACTCATAATCGAGCCCATAGAAATGCCGTAGAAAACAAGGCCCATATTTTAGAAAGATTTTATTTTCCTAGTATGTTGTCCAAATTCAAAAGAATAGTAAAACTGTGCTCTATATGTAAAAAAAGCAAATATGATAGACACCCTAATGAACCAAGATTAAGTGAAACTCCAATTCCTTCATATCCCGGAGAAGTAGAACACATAGATTTGTTTTCTACAGATAGGAAAATAATTTTGACGTCCTTAGATAAATTTTCTAAATACGCGCAAGCGAAAATACTAAATCAATTGAAGACATAAGAAGACCATTAAGGGAACTTATATTTTTCTTTGGTGTTCCTAAAACAATCGTCATGGACAATGAGAAATCTTTAAATTCGGATTCCATACTCTTCATGATGAAAGACGATTTAGGCATAAATGTATTCACGACACCACCTTACAGAAGCGAAGCCAATGGACAGATTGAACGTTTTCATTCGACGCTTGCTGAAATTATGAGATGCCTTAAAGAAGAGGAAATATGTAGAAATTTTGATGAACTGTTAGAAAGAGCAGTGAATCAATATAATCATTCTGTTCATTCGACTATGGGTAAAAAACCAGTAGATTTGTTCTTTGGGAGAACAGTCGACTTTTCACCTGGGGATTATGAACGGACACGTGAGACAAATATAGAAAGGCTACGAAAGAAACAGAAAAAAGATTTAAAATTTCATAATAAGAAAAAATCTGAACCTAAAACTTATATTCCTGGTCAAACGGTTTTTGTCAAAATCAATAAAAGACCAAGTTGGCCCAAAAATATAAAGAGGAAATAGTAAAAGAAGATAGAACTTCCACAATAGTGACACAAAGTGGAAGAGTCGTCCATAAGAAACATATTAGAAATTAAAAGCATTTTCATTGCAGGTTTATATTGATTCTAGGCAGTTATGCCGGAAATATTCAAATACTGGACTATTCCAACACCAAATTGGTTACAATTGATGCTGGCCTAGCAAAAATTCAGTATGGAACTCTTAAGCTAGTACACGTGTTTGATTTGAAAAATTATGAAGATGTTGCTATAACAATGGAAACTCTAACTGGAAAAAACATTGGCATTCACCACCCCATACTTCCTTACCTACTCCACTATACATCCCGAATAAAATCCTGCCTATCCCGCTTAAAACCAAAACTTAGCCCTAAGCGATCTATTTGCAAGGCAGTGCTTGGAAATGGTTGGCTGGAACACCAGATCACCATGATTTAGAAATAATAACACAAAAAATAAATAACATGTTACAGAATAATAATAATCAAGCCATTATAAACCAATTAAAAATAGAAAAGTTAAATACAATTACAAATGAAACAAATAGAATAATAAAACAAATTAAAGAAGAACAAATATTGGATAAGGTAATTGAATTCAAATATAAGTTGGAAATAATTCAAGAAGAACTAGCAAATATAGAATTTGCCATTCAATGGGCGAAAGACAACATAGTGAATTCAGTTGTGTTTTCCAATGTAGAAATAAAAATATTTGAGGAGATATTCGAAAAATCCGAAATACCATTTTCCAACATTGATGAACTTCTGAAATTTGCCAACATTAATATTGCTTCCAATCAAGAAACACTTCTCTATATCATAAGCATACCTACTACAGATGAGGAAAATTGTAGAAAGAACATCATTAAACCTGTAAAATTTCAAAACAATATTTATAAAATAAATTTCAGTAACATTTTAATTTGTAATAAACAAATATACGTTTTTCTGAGGAAAATTTTTGTGCAAATCAATGTTCATACGGGACGTATGAAATTTAAAGGGGGAGGAGTTAACACCAAATACATTTCATTGAACTACTGTCCATACATCACCTCATATTGCAACATGATCTGCTTAGTTGGCATGTGAACGTTTGGATGAATGTATTCTCATAAATGCATTTAATATGCCAACGACGAGTATTGGTTTTCACTGTGAGAAATGCCGAGTAAACAACACGTGTAAAGGGAATACAGGAAATTCAAGTTTAGATTAATGATTAAAATAAGCAAACTGTTTGTGCCCATTTTTAACTCAATAAAGTAAGACGCGCATGTCCGGTTGTTTTTTAAAAATACCAAATAATTACTTTTATTTTAATTTATAAATAAATATATATATATATATATATATATATATATATATATATATATATATATATATATATATATATATATATATATATATATATATATATATATATATATATATATATATATATATATATATATATATATATATATATATATATATATATATATATATATATATATATTTATATCGTACGGAAATTCCGTTTTAGTTTCGTTAACATCCTACGTAAAAGGAATTTCAGAAAGGATTACAAACTCGAACGTAGTAGACAGCAAGAAAGTTAATATTGCACATAAAAATCACAATACACTAAAACAATATTTTCACAAAATCTAAAGACAAGACACCAATTATGGAAACATCTAATGTTATTTGTCAAAAAACATGCAATGGAGACAACAACGAACCATGTGACAAAATGTATATTGGAATCAGGGCTGTGGAGTCGGAGCCGGAGTCCGAGTCTTGGAGTCGTAGTCTGAAGATTTTGCTGGAGTCGGAGCCGGAGTCGTAGAAATTTTGCTCGACTCCGACTCCGGCGAAACAAAATTTGAAAATCACATTTTTGTGACTAAAGAAATATTACGACAAATTAGATTCCATTAGAGTTTTTAATTGAACAAGGAAAAACGACGTAACAACCCCTTTATTTTGGCGAATTTTGGTACTTGGTGGTGTTCTGGTGGGTGGATTCTTCTCGCCTCCAAGGTTGTACATTTAAATTTGTGTCGAGTACCAATTTATTTTCCTGTGCCAGAGCTGGGAGATCACTAGTTGTATAATATAGTAATAACGAAGGTACAGCCCTGATTCATATGGGTATTCACTCTCATTGAGTGACTTTTTCTTGCCTCTCTCAACCGGATAGTCCAGGGATGGGAAGTCATGTGTTACTAGTTTATCTTGTGTGGAATATTCCAATGTGTGAAAGTTGCCAAAACTGAAGATTTTAATAATAATAAGAAACAAATCAATAATCTCAATTAAGAACAATATTTGAAAATTAAGTTGATAACAAATCTTATAAATTTAGTTAATTTAGTATGTACACCCTCAAAAAAAATCGCTTCTTTAACATATGTTCCAAACATATTTTGCAGGAAGCACATATATTATTGCATACTGCCGAAACATTAATATGTTTGTTTTATGTGAACATATTATATGTTTGGAAGCATTTTGAGCCAAAAATATTATATGCTTGGAAGAATTTTTCCCAAACACGATTGTGCTCATTCCCTAACATACTCGTAATTTTCAATTTTTTTAGTTATTGGCACCTTTTTCTGTAATACAAATAATGTTGAAGAAATTATTCACTTTTATAAATTTTTTTAAATTTTACCTTTCGCCTGCACGGAGAATCGAACCGAGGACCATACAGTTTGTAAGCCAACACACTATCCACTGGGCTACGTAGCTGTTATAGTCACCAGTAGATAATTATCGTTTTAAGTTACATTTATATAGCATAGTTTGCAGCGCCCACGAGCCCATGCAAACATAACATTATTTAACAGAAACATACATTTGTTTGCCACGTGGAGCAGTGGTTAGCATGTCTGCCTTGCATGCAAAGGGTCGTGGGTTCAATCCCTGCTCCGACCGAACATTTTTTTTTTAATTTACACATTTATATTTATACTATATTAAATTTTTTTAAATGAAACTTCGAAATGTGCGTTATTAAAGATTTATAGTCAGTAACAGTGCTTGATATAAACGAAATTGACTGATTTTTGGATAAAATATTATTTTTTATTGCAAAAATAACAATATTGTAATAAAAAACTGTTTTTGGACAAAACTTTAAAATTTGTAAGGAATTCAAAAACTAACAAAAGAAGAACGTGGAGTCGAGTATAAACATACATACATAATTTTATAATATAAACATACATTTATTTAGGAGTGAACAGTTTTTTACTAGCATTTAACACCATCGCTCTAAAATTCCTTTTATTTTTCTTTAATAATTCATTTTAAAGAAAATAAACTTTTTAAATTGTTTTAGCTGTAAAATTCGAACTTAATGCCCGCTTTTATATTTGATGGTGTCCGTCAACTCCTCGTGGACTACTAAAGAGGAACTAAAGTTTGTTTTTTTACATTTTACTGTGTAATTTTTCACTATTTCCTCCTTATTTCATTTTACTGTCCCAACTCTAAAAAGTGTATAGTGCCCTTTCGCTATTTTTATGAAGACCCCTGATTTCTTTTAACGAACCAAGAAAAAAATTGTGCCCATAATGCCAAAATGATAAACAAAACACATGTCCACACATACATAAAATGCTGCTGTCAAGGCGAAAACATATGCTGTTTGTTTTTCAAATGTCTATTCTCTTGGTTCCGAATGTCTATTCTCTTTATTCAAATTAAATAATATTTAGACTTAAGCATATCAAATTTTTGGCCTTATCATAAAACAATTTTCCGAAACAACATACAAGCGGTTTCACAGAAATTGTTCTCGTTTGATTCTTTCGCTGTTATGTTGATATCTTTCGTCAACTCTCCCGGTTTCCATCTCTATTTCTTTCTCTATACTCTCTCTGTCGCTTTGAATAAAATATCACAACATATGTATGTTTAGTCGAAATTTGTAAATTTATGTATGTTTGCATTCACACATATGATTTTTATGAAACATTCATGCCACAAACATAATATATTCTAACATATTAACATAGATGTCCCAAACATTTAGTGTTAGTTTAGGAACATTACATGTTTGCACTTAAATATATTGTGTTTTAAAATTGTGCCCGAAACACATTTTGTTTATATCGGAACATATGAAAAACATATTTTTCTAACAGTGTAGAATTATATAATAACATCTGTGATATTTAACATATAAATGTAATATATTTGATTTTTTTATATATTTATTTATTTTATTATTATTTAATTTTAGTTTAGAAGTTTAAATATATATTTTTTATTTATTTATTTAATTATTATTATTATTAATAATATATTTTTAGTATTTATTTTATATATTTATTTATTCTGTCGATAATTCAGCTTTTATTTGATTTTTATTCTTAAATATACAAAACTTTATAAAATTTTTGTTAAATGAATTTGATAATTAATTTATTCATTTATAATTCATTTAATAATTTGTTGATATTATTTTATATGTTTATTTTGTTCATTAATTTTTAAATTATAAATTTATTTTAACTAATATGTTTTTTTTTTAATTTTTAATAGCAATAATTCATACATACACCCAGAGAAGGAATATGATCACCTCAACCATGTTTCAAGAGCAAAATGTTATTTTTGAATGGTGACCATGTAACATGTTTGTCGCAACCATGTTATTTTTTTCGGAGATTATGTGTCTGATTTTTTTTTGCCATAAACATGTTACATGGTCACCATCCAAAAATAACATTTTGTGTATATTTAACCCCAATTATTAACAATATTTTTACATACAATAAATATATATTTTTTTATAATTTTATAATGTACACAGAAAAAAGTGTCTCGTAAATTTAAGAAGATTTTTACAATAACTTATTACAAGAATTTTCCAGAATTTTAGTTCATTTTTCGTATCTTCAACGAAAATTAACTACTCGAAAGGAAATTTTACAAATTCTAAGTAGCAATCGTTTAGTTCATGGCCTACAAAATACGATGGAAATTTCCTTAAAAAATTTCTTAAATGGTAGTTAAAAATTCGTTTGTCATGCTATAAAACTACTTGCGAAATGTAAAGTACTTTCTAAATAATAAGTGCAATTTACTACAATTTTTTTTGTATGAGAAAATATTTTTTTTACGAAAAATGAACTTGAAAGTGGATAGCAATTTCTTACTGACAATTCCTATAGTTAATAATTGTTGGTAGAAAATTACCCAATGAAATATTTTTAGTTCACATGTAATTAAATTTATAGGCATTTTCGTCAAAAATTGTAGATAACATTTCATAAAATTTTTGCCAATTTGAAGTTCATAAACTGGTGTTCCTTTACGAATATTATTCTAGAGTAAATTGACAGCAGATGCGATGAACTAATGCATAGTACAGAGATCTTTATCGGCATAGTGGTATGTGATTAATGTAAAGATGATGTTACTTGAGTTTTGTTTGAGTGAGAGTAATGCATTAATGAGAAATGGTAGCGAGGGCTGGGTATGTTGTGTATCAAAGAGTATAAATAACTAAAGAGGGTCGAAATCGCTCACTTACGATATGCCCAAATGCCATAGATTAGGGTCAAACACGCAACATGTTTTATTTACGTTTGATAACTTGGAAATAACATAAGGCGTGTTCTGCAATGTTAGTTAGATTTTAATTATTTTGAAATTAAATTATTTGATTAAAATCAAACAGAAAAATGCCAAAAAGGACCAAAAAATACTTTTGTTTGCTAAATCTATGAATTCTATGTCCCAAAACATTCATTCGATAAGTTTTCTTGTTTTAGACAATTTTATTAAGATCGTTAAACAATACATTTACTGATTTTTTATGACAATATAATGTTAACATATTTAAGCAAGCATTTCAATGAACATATGAATTGATACCTTCATGAAATTTCGGCTGTAGATGAATACTAGGATTAAAGTAAAATACTCCAGAAAACTTTCACTTTGTCACTAGATTTTTTCGCGAAGTGACTTTTTAGCATTTATAAAAATTATAAGAATACACTTTTTATTATAAATTTAAAAAAATTTGATTACAAAAGAATAATTTGATTTTTAAAAATCGAATCGCAAGTCACCGAATCAAAACCATGTGAAAAGCCGTATATAACAAAAGGGAATACGAAGAAAATATTGGTACCGTTTTGCAACATGTTCGACCCTAATCTATGGCATTTATACGATATTTCAAAAATGAGAAAAGAAATTAAGAGCACGAAATAAATTTCCATAAAGGGGAAAATATAATTTTTTATTGTTGTCTAAAATTTAACATTGTTTCATTAAGAAAATTACATTTTTCATTTAAAAAATAAAAACTAAAAACAACTAAAAGATTACAAACATGTATTAAACTAATCTGGTAAATGCAACATTTGGTATGACGCAAGCCAATCTCCCATCTTCCTCAAATCTATAACCTTTGGTTTCGACCCTCTTGTTTATTTATACTCTTTGAGCTCTACGCAGCTTATGTTTACCTATTTTTTATATTTTGGCTCGTTGATAAAGTTCAAATAATTGCTTTGACTTGCGTTACACACATTTGCTATATTTTATATTTGGCTCTTTCATCCCTTTGGTAAAGCGAAAATAATTGGTTTGATTTACTTTAAATCATTTGGAAGTATAGTGTTTTCATTATTTACGCTGATCCAAAATAAAGTAATTTGGAGATTCATTTTTTTATATGAATATTTATGTATTGCATGCGTTGTGGAAAATTATTGTCTCTTTTGGGATGTGCAGCAGCTAAAATTGTGGAATATAAATATTCGATTGTTTTGAAAAACAACAAATATTCTAGTCGGCAATAATTTTGTGCAACAACACTTTTATTTGTGCCGGTATTAAAGTGAATAAGAAAGCACGGTGAAATAAGCGATTTTATTTGAATAATTTATTGATAATTCATTTTGAGATATTGGTTGTAATGAAATAGTTGGCTCATAATCTGTCTCCGTGAATTCATATACATACAACTGATTTTATAGATATTGTTGTCCCGTACACTGTAAAAAAATACTTGTCGAAATGGGGTTGGTAGAGGAGTACTTAAGTCTATGCGACGACTTTGATGCTCATGCAAAAAGAATGAGCAAGGCTGACTCAAGTAACTATAATGATTCACCGATTGAGGCAGAAAAGCATGAGTTGCTGGAATTGTGGGCAGAATTGAAAGATAGTTATAAGAAATGTAATGCGGACCCAGATTGCAGCAAATCAAATAAAGCTGCTGTTAGAAAGCGAAAGGGTGAGATTCACACCAGTTACGTGAACTGTATGACTATATTAGGTAACTGGAAGAGTAGATCAGTTGTTTCCAAGTCGAATTCATCGTCCATTAGTGTTCCTCCTTGTGACACAGAAGTGTTCCATGGGGACTATGTGTCTTGGCCCAGCTTCCGTGACCTTTTTACTGCCATATATATTAAAAACAAGAAACTTAGCCCTGTCGAAAAATTATATCACTTGTTTCAAAAAACAAGTGGTGAGGCCAGGGAGATAAATCGCAGTGTACAGCTGACAGCCGAAAGTTTCGATATTGCGTGGGCAAATTTGAAATCCCAGTATGATAATAAGAGAATTCTAATAAATAACCAATTGAGAATTTTATTGAAGTGTTCCATGGGGACTATGTGTCTTGGCCCAGCTTCCGTGACCTTTTTACTGCCATATATATTAAAAACAAGAAACTTAGCCCTGTCGAAAAATTATATCACTTGTTTCAAAAAACAAGTGGTGAGGCCAGGGAGATAAATCGCAGTGTACAGCTGACAGCCGAAAGTTTCGATATTGCGTGGGCAAATTTGAAATCCCAGTATGATAATAAGAGAATTCTAATAAATAACCAATTGAGAATTTTATTTAACTTGCCCCACTGTTCTCAAGAATCCTCAAGTTGTCTCAAGAAGTTGCATAGGGATATTTCAAATTGTATTTCGGTATTGAAACTCTACAAAATTGATATGGGATTGTGGGATCCGATATTTGTTTTCCACAATGTTAACATTGTCTCTTTGGGAACAGTCCATTTGTGAAAAGACGGAACTTCCAAAATGGGAAGATTTGAGTAAATTTTTAACTGAGAGTTTTCAGACATTGGAGAGTGTGTCTGACATGATGAATTCTCACGATTTTGGCTCACGGCAGAAAGAGAATAACTTTGAGAATTCGAGACAGTTGAAAGTTCATCATGCGAAAGTCAATCCGAAATGCGGATTGTGTAAAGAGATACATGAATTGAAATCTTGTCCCAAATTTTTGAACATGAATCCGAAACAAAGAATATTGTTAGGAAGAATAAGAGTTGCTTGAATTGTTTGGTCCGAGGGCATACAGCGGCAAAGTGCCTCAGTAAATCTACACCCTCAAAAAAAATCGCTTCTTTAACATATGTTCCAAACATATTTTGCAGGAAGCACATATATTATTGGATACTGCCGAAACATTAATATGTTTGTTTTATGTGAACATATTATATGTTTGGAAGCATTTGTAGCCCAAAAATATTATATGCTTGGAAGAATTTTTCCCAAAGACGATTGTGCTCATTCCCTAACATACTCGTAATTTTCACTTCCACGAAATATTTTAGTTCTTGGCACCTTTTTCTGTAATACAAATAATGTTGAAGAAATTATTCACTTTTATAATTTTTTTAAATTTTACCTTTCGCCTGCACGGAGAATCGAACCGAGAACCATACAGTTTGTAAGCCAACACACTATCCACTGGACACGTAGCTGTTATAGTCACCAGTAGATAATTATCGTTATAAGTTACATTTATATAGCATAGTTTGCAGCGCCCACGAGCCCATGCAAACATAACATTATTTAACAGAAACATACATTTGTTTGCTACGTGGAGCAGTGATAAGCATGTCTGCCTTGCATGCAAAGGGTCGTGGGTTCAATCCCTGCTCCGACCGAACACTTTTTTTAATTTACACATTTATATTTATACTATATTAAATTTTTATAATGAAACTTTGAAATGTGATTTACTAAAGATTTATAGTCAGTAACAGTGCTTGATATAAACGAAATTGACTGCTTTTGGATAAAATATTATTTTTTTATTGCAAAAATAACAATTTTGTAACAAAAAACTGTTTTTGGTACAAAACTTTAAAATCTAACAAAAGAAGAACGTGGAGACGAGTATAAACATACATAAATAATTTTATAATATAAACATAAATTTATTTAGGCGTGAACAGTTTTTTACTAGCATTTAACACCATCGCTCTAAAACGTCTTATTTTCTTTAATAATTCATTTTAAAGAAAATAAACTTTTTAAATTGTTTTAGCTGCAAAACTCGAACTTAATGCCCGCTTTTATATTTGAAGGTGTCCGTCAACTCCTCGTGGACTACTTATTAATAAAGAGGACCTAAACTTTGTTTTTATACATTTTACTGTGTAATTTTTCACTATTTCCTCCTTATTTCATTTCACTGTCCCAACTCTAAAAAGAGTACACTGAAAAAACAGTGAACCCACCATGATGAAAAATTTCGGTTAATTTTAGAAAATTTTGAATATTTTTAGAAAATTTTAACTAAACAGTATAACAAACGCTGGCGTCACACCGATTTCATAAAAATAAGTAAATGTTTTTCGACAAATTCAAGAAAATTTATTAGACATAATTAAGTTTTTTCACTTGTTAAAGAAAATTTTGTAGTTTGAAGGAAAAAATTGGAGTTCAAAATGGCAAGAATGTCTTTAGTGACATACGAAGTTCAAGATGAACGCATTTGTAGTAAAATTTACATATTTAAGAAATATTGAACTATTTTGTGGAAGACACGAATTTAGTTAATCTTTATCCTTCATTTGTGTATATTTTTTTCCTCGGTTTTAGTAAATTTAACTAACGTACACAAAAAATTATTAGAGTAGAGGAAACTTTCTCCAAACATAATAATTCCATGAACTAAACGAAATTTAAATTGGCTTTAGTGAAATAGTGAGTTCACTTTTTTTGAGTGTATAGTGCCCTTTCGTTATTTTTATGAAGACCCCTGATTTCTTTTAACGAACCAAGAAAAAAAATGTGCCCATAATGCCTAAATGATTAACAAAACACATGTCCGCACCCTCACAAAAAATCGCTTCTGTAACATATACTCCCAAACATATTTTGCTTCAAGCATATACAAACATTTATATGTTTGATCTCTTCCAATATATAATATGTTTGAAAGCATATTGGTCTAAACAATATATGTTTGGGTAGTCTAAGTTCCAAACATTTTGTATTTTTGCATCCAAATTCAATAATGTTGTCTTCTAAAAAACAATATGTTATTATGTGAACATATAATATGTTTGGAAGCATTTTGCACCCAAAAATATTATATGCTTAAAAAACTTCTCCCAAACAATATTGTGCTCAAAATTTTATTTATTTATTTATATATTTACAATCATAATGAATTATGAAAATAAACAGGTAATATAGGTGCTAACAACATAGGTTTTCGACCTGAATGCTCAAAATTTTGTTTCTGCCTAATTGTATATTCCCCCACATCTTTCTCACTTCCACGAGATTTTTTAGTTCTTAGCACCTTTTTCTGTAATACAAACATTGTAGAAGAAATTATTCAATTTTATGATTTTTATTTTATTTTAATTTTACCTTTTGCCGGACGGGGATTCGAACAGCGGACCACACAGTTTGTAAGGATCAAAGAAGTAGCTGATCAATTGCCCAAGGAAAAATAAAATGTTAATTTTGTAATAACAAGCAACAACCACCAACTTAATTCAATATCGCTCCCTGTTAAATAGCGCTCCAAGCTACTAAACACATATATGTTTATAGGCTATTTCTAAATTAATATATGTTTGCATTCAAGCATATTATATTTACAAACATTTTATGTCCCAAACATAATATCTTCTAACATATTAACATATATGTCCCAAACATGTTATGCTAGTTTAGGAACATTATATGCTTGCACTCAAAAATATTGTGTTTAAAAATTTGTGTTCCAAACATATAATGTTTATAGCCAAACATATGAAAAACAGTCTTTTTCATCCATGCACACATACATAAAATGCTGCTCCCAAGGCGAAAACATATGCTGTTTGTTTTTCAAATGTCTATTCTCTTGGTTCCGAATGTATATTCTCTTTATTCAAATTAAATAATATTTAGACTTAAGCATATCAAATTTTTGGCCTTATCATAAAACAGTTTTCCGAAACTGTGTTATGTTGATATCTTTCGTCAACTCTCCCGGTTTCCATCTCTATTTCTTTCTCTATAATCTCTCTGTCGCTTTGAATAAAATATCACAACATATGTACGTTTAGTCGAAAATTGTAAATTTATATATGTTTGCATTCACACATATGATTTTTATGAAACATTCATGCCCCAAACATAATATATTCTAACATATTAACATAGATGTCCCAAACATTTAGTATTAGTTAAGGAACATTACATGTTTGCACTTAAATATATTGTGTTTTAAAATTGTGCCTTAAACACATTTTGTTTATATCGGAACATATGAAAAACATATTTTTCTAACAGTGTAGGTGTACGAAATGTGGTTCAAAGCATCATACAATGTTGCATATAGTTGGAAGTGTACAACAGAATAGTCCAAGCGTAGTTAATTTGTCAAATGTGCAACCGGCTATTCAACAGTCCACTGAAATGCCGTATACATCACAAAATGTGAGGGCATACCATATGTCCGTCTGTAATAAGACTATGTTAGCTACTGCTTGGATTAATATTTTAAAAGATGGTTTGCCTCACAAGGTGAGAGCTTTAATTGACCCTTGCTCAGATGAAACAATTGTCTCTAAGAAAATTCAGAAGTTACTAAATTTACCGACCAAGCCCGTCTCAGCCGAAATAACAGGCCTAGGAGGTGGTGCATTGGTTAAATGTTCGCAAATTGCATTTTTGAAAATCAGCTCGATTTATAACAACAATTTCATGGCAGAAATTGATGCACTAGTAGTGTGCGATGTAACTGGCGACGTGCCAAGTCATTCATTTGATGATCTTTCAATTGATCAGCTACCAGAATTGGAATATGCGGACCCAAAATTCTATCAAACTGGCCCGGTGGATATCCTAATAGGGGGTAATTTGTATCCGTTAATTTTGTTAAGTGGGGTTAAACACGGTGTTCTTGGCTCGTTAGTGGCACAACAAACAGTCTTTGGATGGATTGTTACTGGCCCAGCCAATAATAGAAAATCGAAACAGTCGGTTCGAGTTTCACATTGTACCCGCGTGTCAATTGATAATCAACTGGCAAAATTTTGGGAAGTGGAGGAAGTTTCTAGGAAAGAAATTATTTCTGAAGATGATAGACTCTGTGAGGAAATTTATAGAAATACGACGGTACGAACGTCAAGCGGCAGGTATATGGTAGATTTGCCTTTTAGGCCTGAAAACCCATTGATTACGAAAAGCTCAAATCGGTATATTGCCATGTGTCAGTTTTTAAGGAACGAGAAATCATTGGCTCGTAAACCAGATCTGAAGAAAATGTACGATGAAGTTTGTCGTGTGCGGCCGAATAGCCATAACACTGGCACCATCTGGCGGTCACGCGGGGCAAGGAGATCGATGCTTTAGGCTTAGACAGTGGCGGCTTGGATACATCGCTGTTTGCCCGCATATGTTTTGTTGGTGGCAGACTGGAATTTTTTTGTGATGGAGGACAAGATGGGAGGATTTTTTTTTGTTTTTTTGAGAGGAGAATCTGGTTGGATGTCATGGCAGTCGGAGGTGGAAAAAAAACGAAGGCTAAGTGAGAAGACATCACGTGGTGTAAATAAAAAAAGTTAGAAAGATAACCTCAACAAAAAGTCAAGAGGATGGAGTACGACACCTGTGAAATAAAAAAAAAGGCCAAGGAAAAAGTTTAAGAGCCAACTTCTCTTGAATCCATCGCAAGCAAGATTAAAACTGATACATAATATATAAATATGCAATATCTATACGAATTTTGAAACTGGAAAGAGAAGAAAATTAGACCTGGAGAAAAAAAAATAATAAAATGTGAAATGAATTAGTATAGTGACAGTAATGAAATAAAATTGTAGAATAAAAGGAAAGAAATACAAAAAAAATAAAGTGAATCGTGAAGTAGCACTAATTTATAAGAAAAGACCTATACGTAAGATAAGGAATTTGCAAAATAAAATACAACGCAAAAAAATTAGATAGCACATGAAGACCATGGAAAAATTGAACTAAGATAAGAGTGAAAGTACAAAAAAAACGAACTCGGTAACAAAGAAAAGAAAATACGAGCAAACTATACCTACGTTGCCCATCTCCACTGTCACAACGAGGGAACCCATCTGATGCATGATTGATCCAGTACTAGCCGTCTGGCGATACCCAGGTACCTTAAGAGATAGTTCCCTGATACTTTACTTACGATTTATACATTGCTACTTACTTTTATATACGAATAGACCACTTGTCAGACAGACGGACAGAAACCTCCACAAATAAAAAATGCTGCAGAGAAGAACATGAGTAGATATTGTACAGGTGGTAGGGTCAACATGACTGCTTAAAGATGAAATTACTCCCGTAATAGAAGGGAGCTTTAGGACCTACGAACAGGTTGAGCTCAAGCTAGGCTGTAGTGTCTCTTTTGTTGTTTAGTCAGCCAGAGGTGTTTATTCCTCCTGTCAGTAATTCATGTCGTCCCCGAGGTCCTGCAAGAGAAAGGCGTAAGACCAGAAATAATTTTTATTTGTGGACAGACCCCTTAAGAACAACATTTACACCACATACCATACGCAAACGTACTCGGAACGGCTACAGAGAGGTTTCACGTGGCCAGAGATTCTGGGAAGAGACGAAGGGGGCCCCGAAAGTCTGAAGAGAGGAAGTAAGAAGGAAAGGAGATTTTTTTTGAATCTATCTTCTGGATTGCATGCCGATTATTTGAAGCTCCCAATTTTTTGTTTGTTTTGAACGTGGAGTTATAGTAATTATGATTATCATGGAATCCTTCCGCCAGAGAATTACACGGCATAAGATGTATCTGTAAATAAAACATAACGAAGATTATAACGTTTTTTTAGATGAAATCAGTTGTGTTTTTCTTTTTTTATTGGAGAATGGAAGGCTAGGGAGATAAGGTAAGAAAAATGTAGCTAGCTCCCCTCGGAAGCAAAAACAGAAAACCAGGTAGCTTTAGTTTTGGGGTATCCATTATAATAACAGATGGAAAGGATACTATGGTGGGGAGGGAACATCAGGGCACAAGAACAACTTACCGTGCTCTCCAACTAGCGGTACAGAACACCATAGTCGTCAGGTAGTGCATATCATCTTCGTCTTGTTTGCCATCCAGCAGCTGGTTGATTTCCTTTTTCTTTGTCAACTGCCTGGTGGATTTAAACTGACAAGAACCGCGCCCATTCGACTGAGCCATAGCCGGGGCTTGAACGCCAGCAGCCAGCGCATCGTCAGTTTATTTCCAAACTCCAAAGGGGCAGCGGTCCCTGGGACCACGACAAGAATGGCGCCCGCAACATGGGGCCCGAGAATTCGGGTTTTCCACATCAAAGTTTTAGTGATTGTTGCGACAAATTTCCTACTGGTCTCGTAGAGAGTCCCGTCGGTGGATGTTTTCGAATGTTAGACGCGAGCTTCTGGGAAAGATTAGGAAAGGAATCGTAACAACAGTTTCTTTTCGGTCGATCGTTGGTATGAGTCAGGGTAGGCTTCAGAAATACTTCTTCCTCCCTATAAGAGGGGTCGAAATAGATTCGAGTCCCTCCGTTCTTGGAGTCAATAGCCCAATTTATGTTTGCCCTTCTGTCCATCCGTTTTATTATGTTTTTTTTTTCTGAGACCTGGTGAGGCCGGCTCAGTGGATTATTTGAGTCCAGACCGTATAGCCAGCAGGTTCGTCCGTAGAGGGTAAACTTAAAACACAGTAAAATTACATTTTGTTGATATTTTGTATGTACCTGAGAGAAAAAAAACTTGAATTAGTTTGGAGGATTCTTGTTTTATAGATGTTCGTACAGCTATTCTAATTTATTTTCTTTTGTACTTGTTTTTGCGATCGTTGGGAAAAGCTACATTTTTCGTATGAATGATAATTGGGTCAGATTTTTGCTGCATTTTATCACGTATCTGAAAAAAAAAGAAGAAGAATATTTAGTTTTTCTATTAGTAGTTTTTGATTATTTTCATTTTTTGGGTTTTCCAAAACGGATTTTAATGGTAAATACAAGGGCGAATAGTTATTCGAGTGGGTCTCCAGCAACAGTTGGGGAGACGATGGCTACTACATCAAGTGCAACAGAACCGTCGACAACGGTTACGACTACAATAGGCACGATGGCAACGATAGCTACTACATCAATTATGGTCCCTATTATGTCTACTTCAGCGTTGTCAAGTCCAGCTCCTTCGGTGTCCGATAGGGGCAGTTCATCGTCATGTAATACTACTCCAGAAACACCAATGTTTAGTAGCATTACTGCTCAAAATATTTGAAGGGAACGACAAGATAGGCAGACAGTCGGTGCAAATGATACGAGTGGTGCCCAAGTCCAAAGTACAGATAACCAGCTACACGAAGTTATTAACTCCGCTATAGGAGTTGGGCAGATGGAGATGGTACGCTTGTTAGACGAAAGGTTAAGATTGCTAGTCCCGCAACTGGTGCAACGAACGTTGAGTGATTTGGGTCAAGCAAGAGGAGCAGGGACAACACAAAGCCACGCTCAGGTAGGCTTGCAACCAACTAACTATTGCGTGGCGCAGCAGGGCGGCTCGAATCAAACAAATGGTCGGTGGCAGATGCCTTCAAATCGTGGCCAGGAAATACAACAAAGCGACCATTTGGCCCATACCCATTTACAACCTCCGGCAGGATACCAACAGGAGCGCCAACAGATTGCTATGGCGGCCTCAGCAGCACCCACTTCATACCAGGGGCAAGAAGTCGTATCTAATATGTCTCCAAGGCATAATAGGAAAGTGGAAATAGAGAAGTGGCGCCTCAAATTCGATGGGACTTCTAAATCTATAGCTGCAGAAGATTTTATGTTCCGCTTAGAACAATTGAGGCAAGATCATGGCTGCGGCTGGGATGAGGTTCTGGTAAGATTTCCACAGTTCCTGGATGGGCCAGCCGAGGACTGGTATTGGATGCAACGCAGACTTGGGCGCATTTACAGTTTCCCCGAATTAAAAGAAGCTTTTCTCAACCAGTTCCGTAAATTCGAAAGCGATTTTGACGTCCAGAGAAAGATGATGGATCGACGTCAAGGACCACATGAACCATTTGAGGAATTCTGTAATGCGGTGCTAAGATTGAGGAACCAGCAAAGAGAGCCGTTGGGAGAGCAAATGGTGGTAGAAATGATGAAGGGTAATCTTAAACCATCCATGGCCGCCCTAGTATTTCCTATACGCATGTTCGGTCTCCAGCATTTTCGTGAAGAGTGTAGAAAGGCTGAGCTGTTGCTGTCGAGTCAGAAGCAAGGGGCAATGGCACATCGCCAACAATTTGCACCGCGGGTTAATGAGCTCGAGTTTAGCGAGGAAAATCCAGAATTTGAAGTTGAAGCTATCGCGAGACAGAATAATTATATTTGCTGGAATTGAAGAGGGAAAGGCCATGGATTCATTGAGTGCCCGTCCACGGTGAGAAATCTCTTCTGCTTGGAGAACACAGTGAAGCCAAACTGTCCCAGATGTAAGGGAAACAGGCAGACGGGCGCGATGAAGGGGGAAACGCGCCCGAACGTTGCAAATCCCCAGTAGTTGGAGTCACCTCCAGGGTAGTGGAGAAGGGCTCGGGAATAACTGTCTTAGGTAGGAAAAGTAGCATTTGCGATGAATTAGTGAGGGAGAATGGTGAATTCGGTAGTAGTGATGGTAAGGTAGGAGGAAAAGGGACAAATGGATTAGAAAATAATTTTAAGCATAGAGTAGGAACCGGAGGGACTAAGGTTGGAAATAATAGGAAGTTTACGGATTTTAAACCATGGAGTGTGAGAATGGAGGAATATATGAGGATTAGGGATCGAATTTTTGGTACGGAGAAAGTAGGGCCAAATAAGAGAATCCAGAGGGCTAGAAGCAGGTATAAGGAGCGTCAAAGGCTTAGGAAGGAGATAGCGACGACCAGGTTGTACGAGGGTGATGACACCCGTCTGTACTTGCGTATAAGGATTGGGGACGAAGAGGTTGAGGCCTTTTGGATAGTGGCGCTACGGTCACTTGTTTAGGTAGAGGATGCCTAGATTTGGTCGAGAGGGCCAGAATTCCGATCTTCGCCTATAGAGCAACAGTCCATACGGCTGACGAGACCCCCCTTGAGGTAGTTGGGAGGGTACGAGTGAAAATAAGTGTTAGGAAATTGGAGAAGGATATAGAGTTTTTTCTAGTACCCGGTTTGAGTAAACCGTCGTACCTGGGCATCGATTTAATGAGGGCGTTCAATCTTGTGGCCGGTGTAGAATGTCTGTCGCTAGGGGAGTGCGCGGAGGAGGATATTGTGGATCCATCCCGTCATTTGTTGCAGAGGTCGGAGGAGGAGAGGCTGAATGGGACTATAGCACTGTTTCCGTCCTTTGAGTTGAGGGGCTTAGGCAAGACGTCGTTGGAGACGCATACCATTGATACCGCCGATTCTGAACCGGTGAAGCAGCGGTATTATCCCGTTTCTCCGGCTGTGCAGCGTCTGATGTTTGCGGAGCTGGATAGGATGCTGGATATGGGGGTCATTGAGCCAAGTCAAAGTCCTTGGAATAATCCGGTAACCTTGGTACGCAAAGGTATTAAGAATCGGCTATGCCTGGACGCGAGAAAGCTCAATGCCATCACGGTCAAGGATGCCTATCCGCTCCCGAACATAGAGGGGTTGCTTAGCAGACTTGGAGACACGCATTTCATATCGAGTGTGGATCTAAAAGATGCTTTCTGGCCGATCCCGCTCGATATGGGAAGTCGTGAGAAGACGGCGTTTACCGTTCCGGGAAGACCCTTATACCATTTCACCGTCATGCCCTTTGGGTTGTGCAACGCAGCCCAAAGGTTATGTAGGTTAATGGATAAGGTCATCCCTGCGCATTTGAGGGAGAGAGTGTTCGTCTACTTGGACGACTTGCTTATAGGGGCTCCAGATTTTCAGGCCCACATAGATCTCCTCGAACAGGTGGCGGCGTTACTAGATAGGGCCGGATTGACGATTAATGTGGCGAAGTCTAGATTTTGCTTTAGAGAATTAAGGTACCTAGGGTACATAGTGGGCGAGGGAAAGTTGAAACCTGATCCAGCCAAGGTTTCGGCCATTATCGACTTCGGGTACCCGAGAAGCGCCAAGCAGGTACGAAGGTTTATGGGGATGACCGGTTGGTATCGCCGGTTCATTGCGGACTATGCGACGATAGGCGAACCCATTTTCAGCACGTTGAAGAGAGGCAAAAAGTTCGAGTTCGGTGCGGCGGCCAAGTTGGCATTCGACAGACTGAAGGAGGCCCTTACAAGGAGTCCGGTCTTGAGACATCCCGATTTTGGCAGACACTTCCATGTACAGTGCGATGCTTCAGATGTTGGCGTGGGGGGGTGTTCTTTTCCAAAAGGACGACGACGGAGGAGAACATCCCATCGCATACGTCTCGAAGAAACTGACTTCGGCCCAGAAGAATTATTCGGTCACAGAGCGCGAGTGTTTGGCAGTAGTGGTCGCTGTAAAGAAGTTTGGGCCCTATATAGAGCTTATGCCCTTCACAGTAATCAGCGACCATTCATCTCTAAAGTGGCTCATGTCCAACAAGGAATTGAGCGGTCGCCTTGCTCGGTGGAGTTTACTTCTTCAGGGTCATAGTTTTGGAATTAAGCACCGCCGCGGGAGTCAGAATGTAGTCGCTGACACCATTTCTAGATATGACATGGAGGAACTTGAATATTGCAGTTTGGTGGATCTCAAGGCACCGGAGTTCAAAAGCGCCAATTATCTGGACAAAGTGAGGGTTATTGAAGAGAATGGAGACAACTTGCCCGATCTGAGGGTCAAAGGAGGATTGGTATACAAGAGGACAATACCGGCCGAATTCGACATCCCCAGCGAGGAGTTCGCCTGGAAACTATGGATCCCGGAGGAGCTGACAACGGACGCTATAGCAAAAGCGCATAATCCCCCATCGGCGGCACACGCAGGCTTCCACAAGACATTGAAACGGCTGAGGGAGCTTTATTATTGGCCTAATATGAGCACGCAAGTGAGAGGTTATGAGCAGCGATGTCAACCATGCAAGGAAGCTAAGCCCAACTACCAGAATATGCAGCAACCGATGGCGGCAGAGGTGAAAATGGATAGG
The DNA here is from genome assembly GCF_050003625.1 of Haematobia irritans. NCBI lineage: Eukaryota > Metazoa > Arthropoda > Insecta > Diptera > Muscidae > Haematobia > Haematobia irritans. The sequence goes on from NC_134398.1 coordinate 98,364,714, forward strand.
CCTTTCCAGAAAATCTACGTGGATTTCCTAGGGCCTTATGTCCGGTCTAAGGCGGGGTATTGTTTTATTATTTATTTATAGTGCTCGACCACTTTTCTAGGTTTGTCCTACTGAAACCGATGGCGAAGGCGACGGCGACGGCTCGGAATGTCATAAAGTTCTTAACCGGAGAAGTGTTCCATAAATTCGGAGTTCCGGAGGTTTTAATGTCCGATAGTGAAATACAATTCACGGGCAAGGATTTTAGCGCTTTCTTGGAGGCTTACGGAGTTAGTCATTTCAGGACAGGATTGTACTCGCCCCAGGCTAACGCGTCGGAGCTTGTTAACCAGTCAGTCCTGGCGGCCATTAGGACGTATCTTAAGGACGATCAGAGAGAGTGGGATCTGAATATTTCGGCCATAGAGTGTGCCTTGAGGTCCTCAGTACATACGTCTACAGGCATGACCCCATATTTTGCACTTTTCGGGACGAATATGGTAACGCATGGAAGTGTATACAAGCTGGCTCGCCAGTTGGGACTATGCGACGATAGGCGAACCCATTTTCAGCACGTTGAAGAGAGGCAAAAAGTTCGAGTTCGGTGCGGCGGCCAAGTTGGCATTCGACAGACTGAAGGAGGCCCTTACAAGGAGTCCGGTCTTGAGACATCCCGATTTTGGCAGACACTTCCATGTACAGTGCGATGCTTCAGATGTTGGCGTGGGGGGGTGTTCTTTTCCAAAAGGACGACGACGGAGGAGAACATCCCATCGCATACGTCTCGAAGAAACTGACTTCGGCCCAGAAGAATTATTCGGTCACAGAGCGCGAGTGTTTGGCAGTAGTGGTCGCTGTAAAGAAGTTTGGGCCCTATATAGAGCTTATGCCCTTCACAGTAATCAGCGACCATTCATCTCTAAAGTGGCTCATGTCCAACAAGGAATTGAGCGGTCGCCTTGCTCGGTGGAGTTTACTTCTTCAGGGTCATAGTTTTGGAATTAAGCACCGCCGCGGGAGTCAGAATGTAGTCGCTGACACCATTTCTAGATATGACATGGAGGAACTTGAATATTGCAGTTTGGTGGATCTCAAGGCACCGGAGTTCAAAAGCGCCAATTATCTGGACAAAGTGAGGGTTATTGAAGAGAATGGAGACAACTTGCCCGATCTGAGGGTCAAAGGAGGATTGGTATACAAGAGGACAATACCGGCCGAATTCGACATCCCCAGCGAGGAGTTCGCCTGGAAACTATGGATCCCGGAGGAGCTGACAACGGACGCTATAGCAAAAGCGCATAATCCCCCATCGGCGGCACACGCAGGCTTCCACAAGACATTAAAACGGCTGAGGGAGCTTTATTATTGGCCTAATATGAGCACGCAAGTGAGAGGTTATGAGCAGCGATGTCAACCATGCAAGGAAGCTAAGCCCAACTACCAGAATATGCAGCAACCGATGGCGGCAGAGGTGAAAATGGATAGGCCTTTCCAGAAAATCTACGTGGATTTCCTAGGGCCTTATGTCCGGTCTAAGGCGGGGTATTGTTTTATTATTTATTTATAGTGCTCGACCACTTTTCTAGGTTTGTCCTACTGAAACCGATGGCGAAGGCGACGGCGACGGCTCGGAATGTCATAAAGTTCTTAACCGGAGAAGTGTTCCATAAATTCGGAGTTCCGGAGGTTTTAATGTCCGATAGTGAAATACAATTCACGGGCAAGGATTTTAGCGCTTTCTTGGAGGCTTACGGAGTTAGTCATTTCAGGACAGGATTGTACTCGCCCCAGGCTAACGCGTCGGAGCTTGTTAACCAGTCAGTCCTGGCGGCCATTAGGACGTATCTTAAGGACGATCAGAGAGAGTGGGATCTGAATATTTCGGCCATAGAGTGTGCCTTGAGGTCCTCAGTACATACGTCTACAGGCATGACCCCATATTTTGCACTTTTCGGGACGAATATGGTAACGCATGGAAGTGTATACAAGCTGGCTCGCCAGTTGGATTCTTTGAAGGATCCCGAATACGCGGCTTTACCCAAAGCGACCCATTTGGAACTGGTTCGTGAACAGCTTAGGAGGAATATGTCCAGAAGTTACACTGACCGGGCAGTTAAGTATAATACGAGGACCAGGCAAGTTAGATTTTTTCCGGGACAGGAGATTTACCGACGAAATCACCAGTTAAGCGATTTCGGCAGGAACATAAATGCGAAATTGAGCAAGAGATACCTTAAGTGTGGGGTTGTTAGGGCAGTGGGTCGATGTTTGTATGAGATCGAGGATCTCAAGGGGAGTTCAATTGGGGTATACCACGCAAAGGACCTGAAACAGTAGTGCACCCGGATCGCGCAGGAGCTTTCTGGAATCCCTATCGTGCGGGTCCTGATTTTGCAGTTATCGAGGTGTTGACGAAGGAAGGGTCGCTTTTGGGTATGACGGTCTATAATTTAAATTTTTATATTGATACTTTTTGATTTAAGGATATACATATAAATTTTTATTAGGCGCAATGATTTAAATTTGGTTTTTCTATTTCCATTGTGCTATATGTATATATATGTATATATATATATATATATATATATATATATATATATATATATAAATAATTATATATATATATATATATATATATATAT